>NW_017306412.1:242839-264846 GCF_000935625.1 Nanorana parkeri | reverse complement strand
TGTGAGTGAGTTTTAAGAAGAGTCTCTTCTACCATAAATATCTTTTTACATTATAAGTTAAGTTTAGTTCCATTTCAGAGTGATTCTTTCAATTAAAAAAAATATATTTGTGTTGAGGTATAAAGTGCATAAGGTGCCAGCACCTACCCACAGCTGCTCCTACTCATCTGCCAGCTCCTCATAACATACTAAGCACTAGTGCTGGAGTTTTCCTGTTCCAATCCTCACACACATTCCTATTTACCCATCAATATGATGGGCTATCTCCTTGCACACTAAGAATATATGAGAGGCACAAAGGGGCATGCAAACTCCATTACTACTAGGACGGTTCAGAACTTTGCCCATTGAGAACAGTTGGCATTTGCCCATAGCAGTGGCGAATGAGAGCTGCTGCAACTATGTGCAGGCACAACTTTGCATTGGTCTGCAGTTTATTATTTCAATACGGCTCTGCAGCCCATTTTTAGAAAATGCAGCAGATCATATACCCATTGTCTTCTGACTGTGAGTATATGAAAATATATGAGGATGCTGAAGCTGAATATCTAGTAAGGGATTAAGCTAGAAATAGGAAAATCTACACTTTTGGCAGGATTATCTTTCCTGGCTTACCCTATGACTTGCATACTTTATGTAAGCCTATAGCACATGATCAGCTGTGCTCTACACTTATATATTTTTTAATGTCTACCTCTTTCTCTCTCCCTGCAAAGGACCACTTAAGAGTTAAGTAGAGTACAAATCAAGACTTCTCCCTGAGTCTTGCGCACTGCTGGAAATATAATTTAATGACACACGTTTGCTGAATGACAGCATCCAGTGAAATAAGAAATATGTCCAACAGCAAATGTGATGAACCGTACTACCACATTTATTAACACGTCTGAGTAGAGTATTTCCCAATGAACCTTTTATTTCAGAACTTACAGAAGTAGATAGTATTTTATGAATATTAATTGTATTAGTTATACAGAATTATCCTAATTTTGAAATTCACAATACCTGGTAAAAACATAAATGCAAGAACCCAGGGCCGGATTTACTCTCTCTGCTTCCCCAAGGCCAGGTTCCTCAATTTACTTTTTGACCTGCAGGCTGCATACAAGTGATCTCGGCGACATCGCCAAGATCACTTGTACAAAATGAGCGGTGACTTCCCTGCTCTACATTTAGCCCTGCTTGCCTGAAGCAGGGCTAAATGTAGAAACAAAATACCCGCCTGGCACCCGGAACTGCATGTCTCGGGTATCTGGCAATAGGAATTCCACACCCCTGCTGCCCCTCTACAACCTGCTGCCCCAAGGCTGGGCTTTGGTGGCCTTGTGGGAAATCCGACCCTGCAAGAACCTTCTATTGCAGATATAATCCTATAGGGCCAAGATATCTATGCCGGGGCTGGACAAAAATGACATATCCGAGGATATTCTGACCAATCAGGGAAAAACGAGGAGTAAAGTCTATGTGAATAAAACACTGCAAGTAAAACAAGAAGCACACCAAGCATTTATCAACAGGACACCTCAAGGAGCACTGGCTTGCTCCAAATCTGTTTATATCCAATGAAAAGAAACAAACCACATCAGGTAGTCGTTCTGTCTATTTATCATCTTCCATGCCCTTAATGAACTTAAGTAATAAAAGCTTTTGGTGTTTTTCACCAAAAGCTTTTATTACTTAAGTTTCTCTTGGATACATGCTCCCCGACCTTCTGGATTAAGCAATGGTCTTGCCCTTTACAGGAGATTCCAAATGATATCTTTCACAAATGTAGTATAGGCTGTCATGAAACCCTGATCCCTCCTGTCCCTAAATGGGCACAATTTGGGGACATATGCATATATTATTTTGGGTATATAAAAAGACGTATGTATACATACAGTATATCATTTCATTGTGCAATTTGCGTGCAGTTGCCCCAAGCCTAAGATGGAAGGCCAAACCCTAAATACAGCTAAACTCCACAACTGTGTAAGTACCCACAAACCTCATTTTTATCTGTACAAAAGATATACACACTAAGTTTCCGTTTATAATGCTTACGGTTCTGTTCTTCGCTGGCAGTAATAAGTGCCTGTAGTAACCGAACCCCCTCCTGAAGGACCAGAAGCTCAGGTTGACTTTGTGGTTTTCTGCTATCTGCATGGCTCAAGTGACGAACCACACGTGGAGCTAAGTCACGGATGTATGGAGCGACTACTTCATGAGAAGGATGTTGGAAAATGGACAGAATGAGACGGTAGCATTTCAGTTGTTCCTGAATAATAAAGAAAATAGACTGAAAAATTAACAATGCACAATGCTACATTTACCCTGAGACTGTGTGCATCTACTATATATCAAAGCCAACTCCAATATCGGGCAGGATAAACTTACTAGAGCTAAAGCAGCTATTCTTTTTTTCTTTTAAATGCATGGTAGAGCTCCCATTGTACTTCCAAAGTGATGTAAGCACTCCAGGTCTCATAGACCACCTCCCTCTCTCTTGGCCATTCAGAAAACGAAGCTGGGGGTTGTGTTTTTTGCAGCTTCCTCTGCCTACCACTTTCCCATTAACCTCTATAGGTTCTTCAAAATCAAAGAGGTAGGGGCAGTGCCGGAACAAGATCATCCAGTGCCCAAGACGACGAAAATGCCAAATTGCACCTCATCTATATTCTGCAGGGAGGCCTATTCCACCTCGATATAACAGTACTTTCAGATCTTAGACTAAATCATTCCAAACAGTTATTACCTTTTGAATCACCTGCCCCTCCTACTAGGTTGTAAGCTCTCACGTGCAGGGCCCTCCTACCTCCTGTACTGAAATTGTATTGTTAATTGTATTGTCTCCCTCAGTTCTGTAAAGACCTGCACAAACTGTTGGCGCTATATTAATCCTGTATAATAATATATTGCAACTTATATTGCACTGTTATATGCCCAAGAACTAGTTTGCTGCCCAATGGTCACACAGGCTCAAGAATGGAAGCTCTCTCAAGAGGGTATAAGTGGTCATGACAGGTTCCGATAAACTATAGGGGTTCAGTGTGAGATTTTGGAATGGCTGACCAATAAAACAGGAGCATTGCTGTGTGAAGTATACTCTCACCATTGCCTGAGCATACTTAACCTCACTTTACTCAACCAACCTCAAATGGCATATACATCACAAGTACATGAAACATGGGAATGAAGAAATCGTGCAAAATCATGTCTTAGAATACAGAGGGGTAAGTCTACATGCTAGCACGGCATTTGTCTAAGGAAGAGTTACAGTTCACCTACACTTGAAAATACTAGCAAGGAGACTAGTTAAAATGTACTAGAACAAATGCCTCTTTCTTCTAGCTAGACTGCAGATATACGTTTTTGAACCTTTAGTCACATGAGGCGTGTTGCTCCGAACAGCATGAAGGGTTGTTGTTCATGCACCCAAAGTCACAGGAAGAAGCGTGAGGGCAGCTCATATACCTCTAATGGAAACGCAGGAGTATCGCGCCCCCACATCCTACTTCCCACAGCTTTGAGTTTTGACAGCCACACACAGTGTACAGCCCCCGGCGCAGGCATGATGCATCCTGGTCCGTACCCCATCTGTGTGCGGCTGTTAAAACTTGGAGCTGCGGGAAGCAGCGTGAGGGTCCACAGTTCTTGTGTCTCCATAGAGTTACATGAGATGCCCTGCCCACATGCTTCTTCCTGCAGCTCCAGGCACATCAACATTCTCCTGCCATAGGGAGACACATGCCCCTTGTGAATGAGGCCTTAGCCCATAATACAGCAGAGACATTCTTACTGCATTCAAAATAATTATTTCAAAGGTTTAAAACATTTTGGCTCTATTTTAATATAGGTCCCCTGTTCCCACCACATACATTATGAAGTTTATGAACCTTACATTAGCATCCTTGCTGTCAATACAGCTGTTAAACCTCTGCAAGCAGCCAGTCTGGATTCCTGGCTCTGCTAAAACCTCTGGAGTAGCGGACAGTAGGAATATGGTGAGAGCAGTCAGCAAGCATATTTGGTCCTTCTCATGACCTGAAAAAATAAAGAAGCAATCACTTGTCACAGGTCAAGAGATGAGAAAGTCAGGTTTGTCATGACCAGGAAAACACATACCTGAATCCCAGGACAGAAGCATGGAAGAAGCAGAACTGTGTAGGAGACTAGACCAGGATGCTCTGGTTTTCTCTACTCGTGACATAGGAGAAGACACAATAATCTTCAGAGCTTGTAAAGCAGAGGTGACTGTGAGAGGTAATCTTCCATCTGGGAGTTTCTGAGCTGTGTGTTGAAGGACACCAACTACCAGGTACAGCAGAGTGGGCAGGACTGAAATGCTTCCTAAGGGAGAGAAAGTAATAATAATGTAAGCAAACAATGATGCAACAGTATAGTAAAATTCAGATGCCAACCAAAACTGTTTAATTGTTGGCTAGAGCGGGGAAGGTTTAGAACCTCTCAACCCTTTATTTTTCTTTGTAACATTAGGGAGATTTCCATTTGTTTTATGTCCCTGCTGCACCAGGACAACAAATAGGAAGCACGGGTATCACTAGAACAGAAAGGGACATCAGTCGTACTGACAGAGGTTTTAACCCTTCCCTGCTCTACTGAGAAAAAGGGAGTTATTTTCCTATGATTTACTGTCCCTTTGATACCTGGTCACTGAGAATGGAAGTGGAGACAGGGAGAAAACAGCCTGGCATGGATTTTAGCATTTCTCTGCTTAAAGGAGAACTATGAGGTGAGTGTTTTTCACTCACCTCATAGTTCTAGCCGACCTGTGACAATGAGACTGTCACAGGTCGGCTCAGTAGATCGGGAGGTGAGCGAACATATACCGGCGTTTGCTCACCTCTCGATCCTGTCACGGCTCTCTGCCGTGACAGGGGAGGGGCTGGATTCCCCCCTCCCCGCTCTGATCTGCCAGCGCTGACTGGCAGAACGGACGGGGGAGGGGGCGGGTACAGCTGGCTCTGCTTTAGATAGGCAGAGCCAGCTGTCACTCACGCAGCTGGGCGGATCTCGACATCGATGTTGGGATCCGCTCCGGCTGTGGCGTCTCAGTGTACCGCGAGCTGTAGCTCGCGGTATACTGAGCTTAGGGTAACAGGAGGACGCTAGTTTGTGTCCTCCCGTTACCCTAAGGAGAACTATGGGGAAAAGCCCTGACCCCATAGTTCTCCTTTAAACAAAACGTTTTGGCTGCAGTTAACTTAAAATAGTATTAAAAAAACAAAAATGGGGAAAGTCTGCCATTGACAGCACGCTCCCAGGAGCCCCGTATGAGCCGGAAGTAACAGCAGATCTCTGATCGCCATTGGCTACTAGAAGAGCTTTTCCGTTATAAATAAGCCACAAAGCAGAAATTCTTCTCTATACCAATCATTAGAAAATAGAATGACCAGAGAAGTAAAGCCAATTGACTTTACTCCTCCTTTGGGTCTATAGGAGTTCTTTGCTCCTCTGATTTACTAATGTACTCCTGTGGCTCAAAGTGAGCAGATAGCAGACTAATGCCGACTCTAAGCAGTGGGGAGAGTATATTTTACTCTCCCTGCACTTCTCTTTTAATGGAAATTTGAATGTGCTAGTATATTTGTATTTGGTATCAGAGCTTACCAAAATGCTACACTTTTCAAACAATGACACTTTTGTAGTAGGTTTAACGAGGGCTTGCCAGGCTTTTTTTGATGCTTAATAGCATTTGGTGATGTTAACAATCATAGAAAATCAACATCAGATGCTTCCCAAATATTCTACAGAAGTTAAGAAGCATTTCCATTAAAGTGACATTAAAGTCAAAAGTCATCCCCCCCACAATGCTAATGTAAGGACTTACCTTAAACGATGTCTTTTAATCCGATCATCTTCTTCTTTATTGTAGTTTACAGATGTCCCTCCAGCGCTGCTGCGGGTCTCCAATCTAGCGCTGACTCCACTGTCCTCCTCTTCTCTCATGTCCCACGCAGTCTGTGTGGGTGCACGCTGCTCCATATACTTACCGTGTGTCTCTCCTAGTTTCCCGGCCGAACATCTGAACTGCGCATGCGCCCGCTCTAGAAATGTTCTGATGTTCAGACGGGAGCACGCGGCGCAGACACAGGTATTAACCCTTGGAAAAAGTTTTTTTTTTAACATTGTTTTGCATATATCTACTGCTTTAACATCTATTACAGGTGTTAGAAAGTATCCACATGCTCCAATACTTGCAGTTGCTTGTTGCCTGCAGCATCCAAATAAAAGCGCTACAATAACAAGCAATGCAAGTGCATATCGCAATGTGACCCGAGTCCTGGAAGAACTTATAAACAGAAATGTGCAGTATCTTCAGACCCACGTCTGTCTCCTCTCACCTTCTGGAGAACAGAGGGAGGGCAGCTCTGCTAGAATCCCCAGAGAAGCTGAAACTAACAGGCTCGCTTCATGCGACAGAGTTTGTTTTGCTGCATTGTTCCCTGATGAGTTCCCAGACAGACGGGGACTGAGCTGGGGAAGTTGCCTGATGAGAATACAGAGGCACAGTTCCAAAGCAGCTAGAACCAGGGAATGGCCAGGAATCAGGCCACCAGTATCATGTCCCTCTCCAAACTCTGGCAAGGTCTCCTTTTCTTCAGCTCCATCATCAACTACAAAATAAAAGAGATGAAACGAATATGAACAGGAAAAACTGAACAGATGTAGTACTAGAAACTACTGTTTAATACGGTTTTGTTTCCCTGTGATACTAACAGTGATATTTACAGGTTTGCATCCCCTGGGAATTATAATTATGTTCAGTTCTCATACGGATTAAATCTATGTCAGTTCTCTATGTTGGCAAACATGATGGTGGAGTGACTACTAATAGACTATTATTCTGCATGCTTAGAGGCACCCTTATGATTAATAAACAAATAATATTTTGGAATAGATCACTGTCCCTGGACGCACCTACCATGCGTCCAAGAACAGTGACCTATTCCAAATTGCATGTAATCTTATAACATACGAGTGCCGCTTAACCCTTTCGCTGCCAAGCCCTCCGGAACATTTTGCAACTCAGCTGGCCACACCATTTTTGCAACTTTTCCCATTGATTTGATTTTCAACTGCTGCGTTGCTAGTGTTTGTAAAAGACCCCCCAAACCATATATTTTCTGAAAGCGCAGGCCCGGTCGAATAAAAAGATAGTGCTACTAAATTAATAGGCCCTGTGATAATTGCGCAAATGTTTCTCAAATTAATATTAAACCGATAAAAATACACCATTCAATTGATAAAACACACTAAAATCAGTATCTGTGCACAAAAAAGAAAATATTTTCGGACTACATCTAAAAGATAAAACTGTATTGAGTTAATAAATAACAAATATTTGCAAATTTGAAATTGCGCCTTTTTGCAAAAAGGTAAAAAAATGAAGGTACGCAAAACTGTAAATAAGCGACTTATGTTAAAAATTGTTTTTGCGTTGGTGTTTGTGTTGTGATAAAATGATACAGGCGTATATTTAATTGCAACACAAGGTATCACAACGCATGGCAATGCGTCGCAAAGCTTTGCCATGTGCTTTTTAAATAAAGAAATAATGCACTGTGATGCGTTCTAACAACGCGTGAAAAACAAATTCTCAATTTCTTTTTCTGCAGCCTCAGCACTCAATGAATGGGAAGCTCTCAGTACAGAGGCTCCTCCCTATTCATTCAGACACTGCTGATAGTAAAGAATTTACTATCAGCAGTGTCTGAATGGGGAGGAGCCTCTGTACTGAGTGCTTCTCCCCATTGAGAAAATCATGAATGAACAGGAAGTGATGTAAATCACATCCTGTTCATTCATAACTGGGGACACATAATACTATGTGTCCCCAGTTATTTACAAATATTGGAGTGATCAGACGATCACTCCGGTGTTTGCTCTGCACACGAGGATCATTAAATATCACTGATATTTAACGATCCCCCGTTGCATTCTTTAAATGCACCTAATCTCTGCCATGAAGCAATCCAGATTTCCCTCCAAAATAGGGTGAACACATCTTTACCTTTTTAAAGTTTACCAGTTGTCACAGAAAGACAAGGGTTAATACTGCTGTCCTTTCCCTGAAAATACGATTTGCTTGACACCTATGCTGATGCACTAGCTTTAATCCTTTAAGTCACTGGACCCAGTACTAGTATGCAGACCAGAAAAGTCAGAAGTTCCTATCTGCATACTTTACAGGTCAGTAACACAAAGTAATGAAGCAAGAGGGTCATCATGACAGCCAGACAACTGTCAATTTCAAAAGGAGCAATCAACAAAAGGTAGCCTCCAAGTTTTTCATGGAGGTTTCCTAATGGTCTATTTGTAATAACATATTTATTTTATTACCAATTTTCACATATTCATTACCTTCCGCACTCCTTCTCCTCTCCTGCACATGCTCTTGAGTTGAACCCAGGATCCGTTTTCCAACCTCCAGTGCCAAAAGTTGCACTTCTAAAGACTCCCGCATGAGCAGAAGTCGATGCAGTACAGAGACTAATTCAATGGCAAGTTCCTGGAGGACATAGAACAGAAAAACATAAGATGAAATCATAGAATTCATTCAATAGACAAATATGGTTTACAGCATCAAGAGATGGGTCATATAATATGCTGTTCTGAAAGAAACCAACATGCAGACCATGACTTTTTACTAAATGTACACCATTATTCCATAACCTTTAACCAGCTACCTGAAATATTAGGAATTGCATGAAAGTACAGTGCAAAAAATGGTGTGTAGTAATTCAAAGCAGCCAAACACTGTCTTTTATGTGCACAAGGTAGGAACTTATTGGTAAATGATTTGTTTGCTATGCCTTACAGCACTAGTGTTTACGTAAGCACTACCATGTACTTCACGTGAGGCAGTGTATCTGGTATTTACCTGATCAACCCCTATATGAGCTCGGGGCCAAGAGACTCCAAAAAGTGCTTTCATAGCCCGCAGACAGGCAGTAATTCTGTCCATAGATGCATCCACAGGAGGGCAACAAAGAAATTCCACACAGATCCCTATAGAAAGAATCCAGACTATATCAATAGACTATAGTTAAACATCCACACCTTTATTTATTGCTCTCACATAGAATACATACCCTGGTGTATATACCCTGGTGTTTTCCTTTAAGACATTTTATAACAGTTATAAATGTGTTGTCTTTTTTAAATTCTATGCTCCCTATATAGAATCCAGTGGCAACACATAAGCTTTAAATGACAGTAAAATTTTGGGGGGTCTTTTACAAACGCTAGCAACGCAGCAGTTGAAAATCAAATCAATAGGAAAAAATTGCAGAAAATTCAAAAATGGCTTGGCCAGCTGATTTGAAAAATGTTCCGGAGGGCTTGGCAGCGAAAGGGTTAAACTTAGGGAGTCATCCAGACCAGACACTCACCATTGGATACTGCATGCCAACTGAAGGTTCTCTGCATATTTATGTAAAATACAGAGAGGGGAATTTATCAAAAGTAAAGCAGACAAAATCTGGAGCAGCTGTGCATGGCAACCAATCAGCTTCTTTCTATAATTTTCAAATCTTAACTGAACAAACTGAAGAGAGAAACCCAATTGGTTGCCATGGGCAACTGCTCCAGATCTTGTTTGCTCATGTTTTGATAAATCCCACCCAATGTGTACTATGGTGCTATAGAATATATTGTGATACTGTGAACACATACCAAGAATAAGGTGAAACCTCTCGGAGTTGATATCATCTGGTGACTTTGCAGGTGTTCTTGTACTCCGATCTTGCCCCATAGTGGTTGGAGTGACTGGTCGGGAGAGCTGGCTGCCCGCTTCCTCGTGATCAGGATGGATAAAACCAGAGCTGCTGAGCCACAATGAGGTCGCATGTAGGATAGGAGCCCATGAAGAGAGATAATGTGGCCTAGCTGCATCACTGGTTTCGGCAGTGTAAAAAGCACCACCTAAAAATGCATATAAAACAACTAATCAGATCAAATGCTGGAGAACACAAGTTTGAAGACAAATACATTTCACATAATTTTGCATAGCTTAACAACCAGAGGCACGTTTGGACTTGCAGTTCCACAACAACCAGAGAGCCACAGTTTTAAATTATTACTAAGCAAACATGCTACTCTAAAGCTTGCCATACACGCTTAGAATTTCTCTCATTCAACCCTTCCATATTTAGCAGGCGCTGCCCCAGCTCCATACTTGAACCGTGCCTGCATCCGATTGCATGCACACACTGTTCGGACGTGGATTTGGACCTTCTCCTTTGTGGGGGGTCGACCAATTATCGGATCTACCGATAACGAGGCTGATATTCCCAAATTTTATATGCTTGGTATCGGTTACATTTATCGATATTCCTGATAATAAACACTGTGTGAAATTTGCACAATGGGTGTCGTTGTCTGGCTAGTATCCCTCGATCCCAGCTGATCGAAGGAGCCAGTCAGAGAATCTATGTAGGATACATCTACTGTATGTTTAGGTATTTGGAATACAAAAAAACAGCAGATAACAGGGGAAGCAACAGCCAGCCTGCTATTGGCTATTTCCAATTGCATTAGCCAATAGCAGGGTGGCTATTGCACCCACCCACTGCCTGCTGTCAATCAGCAGCGGAGCTGAAAGAAAACTTTCTGTCAGGTCCGCTCCTCTGCTGACTGACAGCAGGCAGTGGGCGGGTTTATTAGCCAAAAGTTGGTGCTAATGGCTGCCATCTGAACAATCCACCCCCTATTGAATAATTCAAAGTTTTTCACACAATCTTAAGGGGCTGCTCATCCAAGGCTCTGGGGCTTCCATCACGAACATAAAAAAACAAAAGGGAACAGAGCGCCACATCCGTGTGTAAAATCGTTTAATAGATAAAACAAGGGGTATATGTACTCGTAAGCAAATGTTTTCATCACCGTCCACAGTCAGCCAAGACTGACGCGTTTCAGGGGCATGTCCCCTTCATCAGAATCATAGCAATCTTAGCTAACTGCGGCCGGTGGACGGTGATGTGACCGGAGACAGCCGTGGTACACAGTCGGGGCAAAACTATGCTGGGATGACAGTGGGCTGCACTGTCCATCTCCTATCAACATGCTCCTTGTCAGCACATAAGCTGATTGGCTTACCTCTTTAAAAGTACACCTCCCTCAATGGCCACAGAGCTATAATCTACCACACTATTTATTGATCAAACATTCATCTTTATATATTACTATTTTAAAACTGTTCACATGGCTGCGTATTGTAAATTGTAGCAAGTGATGTAACACAAGTGAAGCTAGATGGTCTTACCTTGTGTGGGGAGCTGGTTGCTGCACTCCGCAGGTAAGGTAAGCAGTGCGTGATCTTGCAGAGCAGACAACCATAGCTTGCTCAAAGTGGAAATGTCAGCTTGCACCAAGGAAAGAAGACTGTCAGTAAGATTCCCTCCACACGCTCCAGAGGCCTTCCTCTCTATGGCGGTGATATAGATCTGTTACAGAACATATTGATTATTTTTGCTTGGAAATTAAAACAAATATGTATTTTTATTGGTTGTTCTAAGCAATACCTTCACATTTCCCTTTACACATTTGTGCAGGTAATCACCATTTCATTCACCAATGGAAACAAAAAGAGGTCAAGTCGAAAGTGAGCATTTATAATATTCTGAATCTCTATTCTTTGAGGACCCTCCCCCTCTCTATCCAAAACTTAAAATATGGAGCTGTGCTTTACTGAATAAACAGTGTAGCCATACTGGTCAGAGATAATGATATGTCCCAATATTTGTCTGTACAGTAAACTCTCCGTTAACCCGGCATCCATGGGGATTGGTAGACTATGGATAAATGTAGTCTCTGGTTGCTTGAGAGTTCCTATTACAAATAGATCTAACTAATGCCATACTCCATACTATTCCATATCATAACATAAACTCTGTATTGACCTCATATTAATATTGAAATTCAGTAATTAAAAGCAAATTAAGACAAATAGACACACAATCATTTCCAGGATAACACATGCCGAGATCAGCAAAACAGTGAGTACACAGAATTTTTTTTTCTGGTTAGATGAGAGTTCTGGTTAGTTGAATACCTGATAACTAAGAGTTTACTGTATTTTGATTTCTTAAGTTGCCAATTCAGAGGGAGGCGCTCTTGCCACAAGGTGCATGTATGGTGGCTCAAGTGTGCTTTCTCAAGTCCAGATTGAAGGCCTTGTCTTTTTGCATCACCGGCCAGCATTCTGGAATTTTTTAAGAATCACGCCTTATTGCTTTAATCTCCCACAATCCATGACACAAATGTTAGCAGCTGGATTGCTGAACATTCTATTTTTATAGGCCATGTTCTTGTAAGAGAGATCATTCAGTGGTCTGACATGTGCATGAAGCAGTGGCAGAATCAATATGTCTATAGGTACCATAAAGAGCTTTTATCTCTTGCCCAAAGCTCAATGCTGATGCAGGAAAGGAAGCTTTAATAAAGTCAAATAAGAAAGCCTTCACTTTTTTTGGCGATAGATTTTTTTCTGCGATAGCAGCCTGCAAAAAGAGCCTGTCACCAGCACTGAGCTCAAGCAGGAGACCTAAAGCTGGCCATACGCTTCTCTATTTTTTTAATTCAACCCGCGGACTGAACGAAAAAAAAATGGAGCAGATTCCTCCATTGATCTAGAAATTCCCACGGTTTCTTTCGTATTCCAACAGCAGCCACCAGTCTGCTGTCAGAATACTTCAACAGAGCCGGCAGTTCATTGGCTGCTGGCTTCGTTCGTACAAAGATTTTCCAACCGGCTCCTTCGATCAGCTGATTTCCTCAAGAACCGACCGAAATTCGCACTGTGTATTGCCACCTTAAGAAAATATGTGAGGGCTTACAGTCAACCTTTAGAGGTAAAACTGTGTTATTTTAAGAGTAGAGATTCAGATGCCTACAAATGAATGTTTTTGACTAGTTCTCCATGATGAGTTCTATTTACCTCTGCCCAGGCTTTCAGCACAGCCAATGTCTCCATAGTAGTAGTGCTCTCACTGTATACACTGGAAGTCTCTTTTGTCACCTGCACTCTGCTCAGAGAGGTTAAGAGGAGCTGCTGAACTCGGTGTAGGTCTGATGGCTCCTTCACAACTCCACTAGCCAGCCATGCACTGCACACCTGTATCCAAGATTAACAGAACAGGTACTTATAAAAATAGCAAATACCTTCTACATCTGTAAGCTCAATTTATGGTTCAATCAATATTTAATTAAACATAATAAAACCCAAAACAGTAACTGACCAGATCAGATAAGTTGACCAAACAGCATGGTCGAGGTGAAAAGAAATACAGTTCAATATGATCAATGGGTAAATGTGCATATTAATAAAAAGCAGTACAGAGAGGGACAGTCTCTACAGATGAAGTCCTCCTAACATAGGTATAAACATTTATTACTAGCACAAGTGAAGGTCTGTCCAATAGTAAATAAGAAAGAAAGGAAGGAAAAGAAAGAAAGGCAGAAAATAAAAAGGGGAGATGACAAAATCTTAAGAGTAAAGTAATTGGCAAAGTCAAAACAGGACCTCAATTATGACCGAAGTACTGCATCTTCAATTGGGAGTCAGAGTAATGCTGCGACCCCCTAGCCTCTGATTCAGGGAATCATAGGTGGAGTAGTGTAGCCATAATGCCCATAAGGAGTATAAGGCGCGATCATAGGATCTTGTGTCTAGAGCCATAGGTTTCTTCATTTGCATGATGTCATTGACTATGCAAACTCAATGCAAAAGAGGAGACGTCACCATGTTCTTCCAGTAGAGAGGAATGAGTTGTCTGGCAATCGAGAGAAGAAATCTAGGCATAGATTTCCGTTGGTAGATTTTGTGCCCAGGGAGGATGGATAACAAGGCAATCTCAGGAGAAGGGTCACATTTTGTATCATGAAGGTCATAACAGATCTCAAAAGACCTGAGACCAAAAAGGTCGTATTACCGGATAATCCCACCATATATGTAGGTAAGTACCTCTGGCCTCCCTACATCCCCAACAGGCCTCAGAGGAGGACGTGTGCATACGATGGAGGGACACCAGATCCCTATGTGAGCTCAATTTATAATATCTCCAGAAGACAGCACATCTGTTGCATGAGTCAGTCAATACACTATGGGGGATGTCTTTTCTGCCCGTGCGTGCCCGCTAGGGGGCGCGCGCGAGCAGAAAAAAATTGCTGCATCTGCACCCGCAGATGCAGCAGTGCCGTCCGTCCGTTTTTCTACTACGGGCGGACGGCAAGAGGTTAAGCAAATTAGCAACACAACTAAACACTAATGGTTCAGCAAAACCTCTGTGACAGGTATAAAATGTTTTTGCCAAGTACGGCTGCAACTAACGATTATTTTCATAATCGACTAGTTGGCCGATAATTCTTTCAGTAATCGGATAAAAAAAAATTATTAAGAGAACTATGGCCTAACCTTTTTTGCCCATAGTTCTCTTCAGGGTCACAGGAGGACATATATTAATGTTATACATTAACCCAAAACTCAGTATATAGCGGGTTATTTCCCGCTATATGCTGAGAGCTGCACCACAGCCAGGACAGATCCCGACAATATGTCATTTTTGTACATAGGTGCACTTGACTTGTGTTTCTATTCATATGCACGCAGTCGCTGGGCGGGGCCTTAACAATATTTTTTGTTTGGCATTTTTAATTTATTTTATATACCTTAATTTTTGTAAAAGATTTTTTGTTAACTTCTTTGCTATCACTATGGGGGGCTCACAAGTTGACAACGATTCTCATTATCGATTCGTTTTTTTCAGCCCTAAACCTAATCACCTATAACCCTGTGCAGCTAATTGTGACAAATATGCAATGGCATGAGACAGATTTTAACTCTAAGCAGATGCACAATGAATAAATGGTCAGGGTTAGGTTTTATTCTCTGGCACTGCTGCATCACAGTAGCCGAGGCAGGAATTTACGACTCAGGCTGTAACCTTGTGGTAAATCTGTTGCACAAATTTGTTTCACTGCTCCTGTTTAGAATTGCTTTGATGTGCAACAGGATTGATAAATGTCACTCTAGCTCACTAGCAGCAATGAGAATATCTCTCACATGATGGCAACTGATGCACTGCCTTACCCTTGGGTGCTCCCTCTGTCCACATTGGCCCCCCACCAGATGCAAGGTTTCTCAGTGGGGAGCCAATGTGGGCAGATGGAGAACCCAAAAAGAGGACAGCTCACATTATTTACTCTAAGCTATAGATTAATAAGATATATCTTCACATACTGGAATGCTTTTTGAGGCTCCACATATGGAGGAAACATAAGGGTTAAGTGTGGTCCCCTTGTGGCTCCATCTTCTGGTGTCGGTTAATGGGCCCTTGCTTGCACGGATGGCATAAACATTTTATTTGGCTGGTTTTCTTTCTTTTTCATAATATAAGAAAATTATTGTTATCCTGCAAATTTCCCTAAAGAAGTGGAATGCATTGCTCACAAAAGTATAGCTTAATCATATTGGAAATATCAAGATTGCCTGACGAAATCAAACTGACAGATATATGATGCTTTGGTAATGGAAATCTGGGCGGGGTTGCTTTTTTTATTATGAAACTGTTAAATATATATCAGCTATGCATCGATTTCCATATGATTACATTGAGAAAAGAAAAAAATAGTTATGAATTTTAGCTATATGTTTGATTTGTATTGAGTGCTAAAGTATTTGCATGGTACTAAAAAAAAAAATACAAATTTTTATGAACTCCTCCTCTTCTGAAGACTTGCTCTGCTTACACAAGAGCAGATGACCAGTGTCTACATCTAGGTATTTGCAGCAAAATGCAGCAGAAAAACAGAAGACCCATCTTCATCTTTTAAATAAGAAAATAGGCTCCCCAAGCATGCAATGCAGACAAGTAACACCTTAGGGTAGAAAAAGAGAAGGCAATAGTCACCTGACAGGCTCTGGCAGTAACATCAGGCGGAGTATCTGTGTTAAAAGCTGGTCTAACTGCTGCTAACACCTGTGGGAACAAATACAAATTAGAACCTTCAAAGATGGAGCTTAGCATTCCAACTGTAGCATAAACAAAATGCTCAATTTTAGTTTGGTAGTAGTATTGTTTCAATGCATTAGTGGAGCCTCACCCCTGTTGTGCCACACCCCAAATAAAGTAACTTTTACACACAGAACATAAAGAAGGTTTTTAAGGCACCAAAGCATACAATTGATAAACCGAAATATTTGATTAATTCCAAAGTTTAAAAGACATTAACATTTCCACAGAAATATTTGTTGAAATTGCTTATAGTCAAGGTACTGTTATCTCTAACATTAATCAGCTACCACCCCCAAAAAAGGAGGAAAATAAACAATTTTTCACAAAGGAGACGTATTTTGTCAAAGAGCAAAAACTCTCATGAAGTTGTAGTTCCTCCAATTGGGGGTAGCCCAGATCCTTGACGCATTTCGCTGTATGCTTTCTTAAGGAGAGTAGTAGGCACTCTGAAGATTATACAAACATCAATGAACATACAGTTTATGCATGGATGCCTGATTGCCTTGAGGTATGGGTGGATATGAGCCATGCACGTTGGGTGATGCCTTATCCTGTACCCTGTATGTGAGCCCTATCCTGTACCCTGTATGTGAGCCCTCTGGGGATAAGTGGGCGGATGTCTTTTACCTCTTGCGAGATACCGGTTGTGATTCCATCTGCGGGACCACCTAACACATGACGGACTACTTCTTGTTCTGTTTGTGTAGTAATAGTTTGGTACAAGTGATAAAGGACTGCAGGTCATGATTACTGGGGTTACTAGCTGCCAGGTCTATCTATTCATCATGCTAATAAGACATTTGTGTAATACATATGACAAAATGTATAAGGAGAGTAACAGCTTTGCCAATTAATTACATTGTATTGCACTATGCCATGACATTACATATTGAACTAATCCTGTGACAAGATCCACTTCATTTTCACTACAGAGGAAAGATCAGTTGTTTAACTCAACCCCTGATATATACAGTACATCTGTATGTCTTCCAATAACTCACATTGGCTTGGTACTGCTCCAGTATGACATGTCCAGGGAATTCCGGCTCTGGCACAGAGGAAAATTGATGGATAACCTGTAACAAGGCCCGCAGTCCAACCAGACGCAGCTCTTCACTGTGATCTGTGGCAGCCATGAAGGCCATGCGAATCAAATCTTGAAGATGAAGCACCAGGAAATCTCCTGAGAAATAAGAGTATATTACAGGACAATAAAAATAGGTTTAATTCTTCTAAATCAGGGGTGGCAAACTCAAATTAATCGGGGGGCGCATCAGCAGTATGGTTACCCTCAAAGGGCCGGTTGTATAGGACTATGCATCTACTCTTTATTATCATAGTAATATTAATCATGGTGTCCTCAATAAAGTTCTCCTGTGGACGATACCAGCAGTCTGCAACCCTCCTTTTCAACTGGCATGGAATTAAATTATTCTCATAATAATTATAAGCAGACATCCCGAGCACCCCACTCCCAATACAGCAGGTGTCAAGAGGAGGAAACCAGAGCACCCGGAGGAAACCCACACAATGACAGAGAGACCGTGCAAACTCCATGCACATAGTGTCCAGGCAGGGATTATATGAGGTGGCTGCTGTGCGGGCCACATTACAAGGTCCGGCGGGCCGGATTCGGCCCGCGGGCCTTGTGTTTGCCACCCCTGTTCTAAATGATAAAGACCTGCAATACTGCAGAAAGACTTTGCAGCCTTTGAAGAAATTCTGTACCTCTCCAAAGTGTCATTTAAAATTGCATCTATTTTTACTAAGGTGCTAATCTAAGGGGAATTTATTTTTAATGCACTGTATATATGCAAAGTGACCAATTTAATTAATACTTTTTTTGCATTAATTGCACAAGTGCAATTAACGCACTGTACCATGCAACCGCACCTACCACGTGTTCTGGCACCCCAAACGCATCTCCCCCCCACAGTTCTATTGCCCGCATCAGAACATGAGGTACCCCAATGCCATGTGTTCCATTGCAGTGCAACTTGGGTCACGACTTAATGACCAAGGACAAATGTGAGTCCGGAGGTTACAGAGGTTGAGAACCACAGCTCCAGGGCATACTCTCAAGCCACCACTTACGATTAGGTTCTTTGTGCTTCATCTCCTGAGCCTGCACCATGTTGAAGTGAGCCCCACCCTCTTCTACACACTGTGACACCAACAAGCACACGCATTCCATGGAAAACACTCTTGTGTGCCAGCGACGGCTAACTGCGAGGGCAGAGGACTCCTCCTTCTGAGATGTGAGAACCGAATCTGAACAGTGTTCGCCATCATCCTCCTGAGTGGTGTCCACAGAAGCCACTGCTGCAAAGTCTGAGAAAAAGACCAATAAAAGATAAAATAAGGCACAACTACACATTTCTGGAATATAACTTTTCATATCAGCTTGTGAGTTTATTGATAACGATTTCACTACAACAGCGCTCTCTTGTACACCTACCTGCAGAGGAGGAAAGAATGTCTTTATGTAGGCGCAACCAGAATGATAGACGGCTCAGACCTGTACAACTCTGCATGTGTAACAAGGTTTCTTTCACATCTCCCAGCAGCTGCTGATCATTCTCCCTGTCCAGAAGACTCAGCAAAACTCCTTCCAAGCCAAGCTCTCGCATATTCACATCTGGTCATGGAAAGAATGGCAGAATGTCGAAATGCAGTAGTAATTAAGGAACATTTAAAGTGTAACAATAAAACTCTCTTACCTGCTTCCTTTCGGTGTGGTAAATATACTAGTAAAAGCATTTAAAAGAGAACTATGGGGTAAGTGTTTTTCCCCATAGTTCTCTTAAGGGTCACGAGAGGTCATATACGAGTCTCCTCCCATGACCCAAAGCTCAGTATATCGAGAGCTACAGCTCACTGTACACTGAAACTGCCGCAGTCTGGACAGATCCCGACAATGCTGTCGAGATCCACCCAGCTGTGTCAGTGACAGCTGGCTCTGCCTATCTAGAGGCAGAGTCAGCTGTACCTGCCCCGTCCATTCCTCCAATCAGCGCTGGAGGAACAGAGAGGGGAGGAAATACTGACAGTCACAGCTCTCTGCAGGGATAGATGGAGAAGTGAGCAAACGACGGTATGTGTCCGCTCCCTTCCCGATCTATTGAGCCGACGTGTGACAGTTTCATTTTCACGCGTTGGCTCGAACTATGAGGATGAGTGATTTTCACTCACCTCATAGTTCTTCTTTAGGCATTTTGTAATATCTATGTAATACCTATTGATCATGTCAGAAATTCAGGGCTGTCCTGTGTTCTTTGCACACTTCCTGTGTTATCTAAAAGGAGCTGTTCCAGCCCTTCCTGTTCTTATCTTGGACTACAAAACAATGACTCCTCGTGTTGTGGAGAGCAGTACGGTGGCAATTATTCAGGAGTTAAAGTGCAAATGAAGGCAAAACATTTATTTATTTATTTTAGATTTGTATAGAGTGCAAAGGGATTAAAACACGTCACAATTTTATTGCTGTCTGTGTACCTGTAAAGAAGATTCACCCTCACTATTTGTCCTGGTGACCATTATCACTGAAGGGGAAAGTGGAACAAAATCACAAATTGTGGGTTGTCATCAGAACAGGAATAGATGGGAAATCTTCCAATAGGGACACTAAGTTCTGGTGACTCTGGTGACCACCAGGGATTTTCCTTTCTTTGGAGGGATTTCATCTCACTTCCTGTAGTGGCTATCAGACAGAAAGTGTAGAGAAATCCCCCAATCGGACAAAGATGGCAAAAAAGCTGGCAGCGGTTATACTCCTTCCTTACGCTATCCCAAAAAAGTTAGGCTCCAGTGCTACTTGAAGAATAAGACAACTAGGCAGGGCTGACAACATTCAGTTTACAAAAACATTACACAACAGGAAATCAACTGGTAATTTTCTGTACTTGCCGGGTCTTTAAAGAGTTAAACATGGGAAAATGTGCATGTATTGTAGATAAGTGATGCATGTTTTTTTAATTTTATTATTTTGACCAGACATAAATTTCAAAGCTGAAGTTTACACCGGTCGTAGTCTGCTATTGCCCCCTGCACAGCTGTCCTGGTTGATCAGGTAAATTGTCCTATACCCACCAGATTTTCTTCTTCACAGAAACATATGGAGAATACTGCTACAACAGAATACTGTAAAGTGCAAGGTCTAGCTGGAGGATCAATGCCTGTCCCTCTCAACCGAAACAAAAAATGGTTTGAGTATAATCATCTTTAAATGTGCCAATGGCAATTTATCCAAAGCTGATGATGTGCTATAACCGATAGTAGGCTCACCCATTTTAAGGCTCTCTTGCCCATCTTTGGCCATCGTCATCGCATGTTCTGATACTTCTGCTGCTTCCCGTTGTGCGAGTTGCCTTAGACATGCCAACACCGATCGACGTAGTATCAAATGAGGGCTGCACAGGTGGACCTGGGAGATATGGCACACATGAAAGGAAGTACAGGCACAAAGTTGAACAGTAACAGAAAGCCATCACATATCTGATAGGAACCATGAACTTCATTATGTCGCTAACAAAGACAGAATAATGTAACTATTGATAAAGAAATTAGCTTTTATTCATGTATTGAATTTTCTTGGAGCAACTACAAAGGTTAGATACGTAAAAACAGCATTTCATAATACCTAGCATGCTACCATTCAAAAGACACGAACATATATAAACATATTGGCCAAAAGATCTATAAAATACAGTATTATATAATCAATTGCTTATCCGTTGTGTTAGCATATTTACTCAGCAGTGAGGTCATTTCTTTCACTAGAAGCTGCATCACTATACTGATTTCCACAGACTTGGAACCATTTCAGGTGATTTCTCATATATAATTGGTAGATCAAGTGAATGGTATTCTATCAAATCTAATATTCCATAACGGTTGGTAAAAGCAACCCTTCAAAAGAAGGAGAGTGTTAGGATTTGGCCTTTCACTTTGCTACTGAGTAGCCCACAAGGAAAACAAGCCAGCGAGGTTTGAGGCTGTGTACTAGTTGAAAAAAAGTTCCCTGATGATGATCAATATGCCTTCAGTCATACGGAGGCAGCAAACAGCACAAATAAAAGATGGTGACTTCATCATATATGTGGCTACCTATTGAGGTTGTCTGGAAGATTCCAGTGCTTGCTTCAAAAGCTGCACAGATGGATCAACCAGATTATGCAATTCACCACACCTATGGCCAAATTGAACAGAACTTAGCTAATCATTGGACTCAATATCTGCTTATTCACTGCTAGCCTAAAGGTTTAATGATTGCTAGTGGGCAGCTTCAAACAACCATTGGCTAGAGATCATGGGGAAGAAAGCAAGTGACAGGTTAGAAATCCTTGACCAATTGCTTTTAATTTCTACATGATAAGCTGCCACCAGGACTGTCTAAAGCATGTCAAAGCACCTTCTGCAGCACATTCTAAAGTATGAATAATTGCAGGGCCAAAGTGTTATTTTTGATGATCAAAGCAATCGGATTGTGCTTACATATTTGTCCATCCTGTGATGTATATGGCCAGCTGTACCATTTATAAACCAGTTGCTGCTATGAGGCCAATGCAGAAAGCATGAAGCAGAGATCCATTTATTTTACTGAACTGCTGTGAACTTCTTTAGGCTGGCATATGACTGTAATCCAAAATTTTGTGTATCAAACATAATGCAACTAAACAAATGTAACACTAAAAAAGGCATCTATATATTTAAATGTATATATTTATATTTTATTAAAAATAACCCTCATTGTAACAGGAATATGCTAAACACAAAATTATTATATTAAATCTATTGGCTATTACGTTTTTGGTTCACCTTCCCTGATAAAAAAAACGTAATTTAAAATATGATCCTATCTATCACGACTCTTCAGTACCTCCTTAAAGCCTATCTCAGGGAAAGAAAAAAACGTACCCTTGCAGTGGGGCTACTTCCTACACCGCAAGGGCTAAGAGCTAGTTTTTTCTAGGGGGCTCAAATGAAAAAGTT
>NW_017306412.1:230647-242817 GCF_000935625.1 Nanorana parkeri | reverse complement strand
TTTGTTTGTTTTGTTTTGTTTTTTGTTCTTGCTTTATTTCCCAGGCCTCCCCCCCCCCCCCCCCCCCCCCCCCCCCCCCCCCCTCTCTCTGCTCCGGATGTTGGAATGTCCCTTAGCATTCTTACGCCTAACGCAGGTCCATTGACCTGCATAACACTTGATGACGTCAACGGTCTTTAGACCATCAGAACGAAGGGGAGAAGAGGCTGCGAGGACCAGTCAGCATGGACAGAGATGGAGGGAGCGGGAATCAGGTACGTGAAACAGCTTTAACAGTGTCCCCTAGACATAAACTAGCACTTACCCCTTGCAGTGCAGTGATAATTATTTTAGATTTGCCTGTTTTACAAATATAGGGGTGTTGAGGCACGGCTAGGACATTCACACTCTTACACAGAGATGTTAATCACAAAGTAAATAGAAATTGTACAACGTACACAATGTCTTATTCCAGTGGTCTAAGGGTTTGTATTCAGAGCATTTGCAACATTGACAAATTACATTATTTATCTTTACCAAAGATGGGGGAGAAATTTCGAAGCAAGTCAACTTAAAGCAGGTACTTAAAGTTACATTAAATACAGGAGTTAAACCTTAAAAATGCATTCAAGTACCTTCACTATTAACAAAGATGTATCTTATTTGTGTATCACTCGGCTGTAGATCCTCAAATCATCTCTGAATTGGTGCTGACACTGTCCTTCCTTCTGGAGGGTGGCTACTTTTGTTCCCTAGCTCACTCCTGTGATGAACTACAAATTCTTGTTTATTTTACTAATGTGTATTGAGATTCTAGTCTCATAGGAGCTGCCGATTGAATTATGAACAAAAATGTAACTTATTTGAGTATCACTCGGATTTGTGTAGCAATCTCGTCAGAATATTCAATAATGCCATCAGTGATTGCTGGATGTTGTTTGAAATTTCTGTCAATGATCTTTGATTTTAACATTAAATTATGGGATGAATGGAACAAATGGAGTTTCTTAAAGGAAAACCAAAATTCAGTGTTGAAATTTCATTTGTTGCAGAAATATTTTCATCCTGCTCCTTCAATTTCTTTTCAACACTACAGTTGAAATTGCTTTAACCTCGTTGACTATTAGGAAATCAAACCAATGGGTTTTTTTGAACAAATTCTACTGGTGTTTGGCCAGCTTTGCTTTCCAGGACAATCTGTCATATGACTTTTCTGTTCATTCAGAGACGGGGAATTTTCATTCTACAACTGTCTACACAAACATACGCTTTTGTAGAAAATAACAAAAGCTGATGGCATGGCATAAGCAATCAGCAGCTACCTCTTACCTTTATATTAGTCACTCCAGTGTCACCTTAAACACCCCTTATGTCCCTCCATTTCCTGAAAGTAAAATAATGCATGAACCCTGCAACAAGATATCCCAAAATGCAACTCCTGAGGCCTGAGCCCCCTATTATCCAAGACAGTGGACCATGATGGGTGGTGAGCCAGAGATAGCCAGGCATCTCGAGTTTTCAGAAAAAGGTTAGCAATACAGTTTCCTTTTACATGCTGAATTAAAGCTCCAGATTAAAATAAACATGATTTGTGTCATTTGCTTTAATTCAGCTCTCTACCTCACACCCTCATAAGAGAGTGGACACTATGCTTCACTGCTTTTTTTCAAGTAATCACCACCAACCAGAAGCAAGACCATTTCTGGTCACTTACTCAGGTGCAACAGGCTGCCTCCTGGACACATTTGAGGAAAAAAAACTTCTACTCTTCAGCATCCTCCACTGAGTGCTACTTGGCCTAAGTGCCTAGCAGGAAAAGAGGCCTCCACCGCTCAGGCTGTAGCAATCCTGCTGCATCAATGCTTTTGTCTGTGGCAACATACCGTATTTGCCGGCGTATAATTATTATTATACAGGATTTATAAAGCGCCAACAGTTTGAGCAGCGCTTTACATTATAGGGCAGACATTACAATCACAATACAATTCAAGACAAGATGGTAAGGAGGGCCCTGCCCCTGAGGGCTTACAATCTAAAAGGGAGGGGGAAGTGATACATGAGGAGGGTGGGGGTCGTCTTATACGCCCAGTCGCCTTATACGGCGGCAAATACGGTAGGTGTAATACTGTACATCCACTGCCACATGAAACAGGGAAACACTTAGGAGCTGTGGTAGGGATGGGACTTCTTGTTTCTTTAGGTGAAGGACCTAGGCAGGGGGATTATCATTCAAGTTGAAGTTGTCATCAGGAAAAAGAGCTAATTTTGGTACTTACTGTAAAATCCATTTCATGGAGTTCATTGACGGACACAGAATTCAGAGAATGAGGTTGTACTGCTGCCTACAAGAGGATTTGGACTGAGAAAAACAAAATAGCGACCAGCGCGGCATGACCCCTCTCACTACTAACATGCCTTAATTTGGTAGAAGAGCAATACTAGGAATAAAATCATGCACACAGAGTGGTGTAGCTTATGTCCCTCAATGAACTCAAGGAAATAGATTTCATGGTAAATACAAAAATTCTATTTTTTTCTTGTTCATTTAGGGACATAGGATTCAGTAACAACTGGGGCACCCAAAAGTAGTCCAACTGAAGGGTGGGTAACAACACTAGAACAATAACAGTCCCAAACAACAACTTGGTGCTGCCTGAAATCCAAAGTGCTGCCTGAAAGACTTTAGGACTGAAACCGGGATCAGATGAGTCCTGAATATCTACCTGGTAAAACATAGAAAATGTGTGAACCAGGTGGCCGCCTTGAAATTCTGAGAAATAGCTGTCTGGTGCTGGGAAAGCTTAAGAAGTACTCGGACATTGTAGAATGCACCTTCACAGGATAAGGTGGAACCTTTAGTCCTCACTCACAAAGATGTGCACAGCCATACAACATGCACATCCATGCAGAAACCTGCGCCCGGAAGTGACAGCTGGTGTGTGTAGCTGCCAGTAAAACTAAATGACAGAACGAAGCTGCTACACACCAACCTGAACTTTCAAACTTCTGCAACCAGTTTTGTGAATCCATACTTGTATGGATGTGAAAGTTCAGGTCGGAGTGTAGCAGTGTGCAGCCGCGTCCAGTTACTGACTTGTACTGCTACACTCTAACCTCAACTTGCACGCCTCTGGATGCAAAAGTTTGCAAGCTGGGGGTCAGCGTGTAGCAGGAGACTTAATGAGTTGTACAGGCGGCTACACACAACAGCTATCACTCCCGGGTGCAGGTTTCTGCACACACATATACGCTGTACTGCTGTGCATGTCTGTGTCAATGAGGCCTAAGACCATAAGTTTGAATGACCTGTCTGAGCCACCTAGAGATGGTAAAGCAAGAAGCTGGTTCCCCTTCTCCATGACAAAGAGAGACTTTTTTTTCTTTTTTTCTTAATGGAAGCAGTGGCTGTGAGATAGACATGCCTAGCACACACTACACCCAGACAGGAGAATAATATGCTGGTTAAAGTGAAAGGCCAAATCCACCTTAGGAAGGAAGAATGTCATAGACCTCAACACCATCTTGTTCTCATGTGAGACGAAAAATGGCTCTTTACAAAAAAAAGCAGCCACATCAGACACAGGCTTCGTAGAGGTGATGGCAACAAGGAAAGCAACCTTGTAAGGGAAATATTCCTTGAATGTTCAAAAGACAGTGCCAAGAGAACCACAGGTGGATGCACAGGGACAACTACATGAGAGACACCATGAACAAAGGCCTTAATCACAGAATATGAGGCTAGCAGTCTGTAGAACAAGATCGCAAGTGATGAGATCTGGCCCTTGATGAAAGGTGAGGATTCATCTCACCGAGTATTTCTAGTACATGAAAAGTACGCTTTTCATGTGCAATACCCTGGGAGCGTGGCAAGGCTAGTCCAGGAATCTGAACTTTAGTGAAAAGTTGTTGGGTGGATAGGCGCTGGACAAATAGGGACATGCAAGTGATGACCACAGAGGCCAGAAAGTCTCCCTGATGGAGTGAGGCTACGAGAAATCTGGTGGATTTCATGTAAATATTTGGGATCCGAATAAAGACATTTAAGGCCCTGTGATCCAAAATGGGGCAGATTACCTCTTTTGGTTTAGGGACTGTGAAGTAGAACTCCTTGGAGGGAAACCTGATATCTTCTTAGTCCATTTTCCTAAAGTTTCACAGACAAGCATCACAGCCATGGCAGGTAGCAATGCAGGGCCAGCCAGAGAAAGAAATGTGGGGAAATAGCCCCAAGCGTTTGCTGATAGGATCCTTAAAAACAGGCGCATCCTCAACAGGATTCACGAGTGCCTTTTTAAGACTGCTTTATCTACAGTGGGAACTGAACACTTATTATTTGGAATCTTACAATTTCCATAAAAGGACATCTGGGGCTAGTAGGTCCATAAGAAAGGTCTGCTGGGAGTGGTTATCCTGGGCTGATCTCCATTAGACAGCAGCATAACCCAAGTGTCTCAGAATCCTGTGTCCCTTAATGAATGGGAAAGAAAACTTTTATCATACAGCAGAGAACAAAACTGCACAGCTTGAACATTATAAATACACAAAACGGATACAACCAGCATGAATAAATGTTTATATCAAAATGAGTCAAGCAACAGGTGGTGTAAACACTGCAGAAAATGTTATGCCACATGCACAAAAGCAGTAAACAGTGTAGTGGCCATGATCCAGTACTTCCCACTTCACTACAGGTGAAGAAGGAATAATTTCTGGTTACACAGAGCATGAACAAAGCACTGGCGGGATGATGTAACGCAGGTTATAGACTGTGATGATGTGCAAACAGTTCAAAACACACACACAAGCTGCAAATGAAAAAGACATAATAGATCTAGGAAAATATAATGTGCTTTTTAATACAAAGGAAGGCTTGTGAAAAAGCATGTTCAAAACATCTGTATTAGGATGATGTTTCGAAGGTAAGGGTCATAGTTTTTTTAAAGGGGGTTTTCTACCTTCAAATGACTGAAAACTCTGTCCATACAGAGTTTCTTCATATGCAATTTTCTCTTTCTAGATTCCCGCTTTTCTTTTGACAATATGTATTTCTAAACTTTAAGTAACCCTATAGCTAAAACTACCCAACCGTTCTGATAGAACATTAGATAAAATATACTTATCTGTCCTGCAGAAAAAACAAACTACAGTCAGCTGCACGGGCCTGAAGACTGAACCACAGACAATGCCAAATAGCCAGAGACTGCCAGAGCTCGGATTCTCTCCTTCAGCTGGGATCACATGACCATTAGCATTGGCATATGGATACATAACAGGCTGCAATAAGAGCACGCATTTGCAGGATGGAAGACTGGATGGAATAGAACGAACCCAGGGCAGCTTGAACCTATATATTTCCCGCCACCAATATACAAAAGGATCACACAAAAGGCAACCCCATTTGGCAAACACTACATCATGGCCTATACTACAATTGAAAGGTAGGAAACCCCTTTCACTTCCTCCTACACATGGGATCAGTAACATCCTACAACACTGCATATTCTACCAGCCTATGTCTTAGACGCCAAGAACATCAGCAGATAAGCTCCTCTGGACTATTTCTCTCACAAAATAGACTAAAATGCTCTGAAAGCTGGAAGGGTGCTTATGTTTGCAGTACAAAGAAGAGGGATGCAAGAAGGCACAGCGCAAACATTGGGTAAGGAGGTGACATACCAAAACAGAATTATCCAGCAAGACCTCCTGCAGGAGATAAAAATGACAGATGTGTGAGGAAGGGACAACTAGAATTAATAACAGCACATCAGGAACTAGTTCAAGCTTCTACTCCTATTATCTTCCTCTTTGTGTTACCAGCCTGGTAAATACACAAACCTGGCACAAAGAATCGCCTCTGTTATTTTTGAGCACTACTGGCAGAATTCAAATGATGACTATATTTAGTAAAAGCTCAAGGCTGATAAAAACATCAATGCATTATTAGGCATGTATGTTTTCTATTGAACCCAACAGATAAATATGAAAAAGCATGTCAATGCATATAAGCATGGCCATGCCCATCCATGAAAACAAGCGCGATTCAATGCGTTTCCATTTATTTCAAGGGAAAATGCAAATGCCCAAAAAACATAGGTGTGCTCTCACCTAAAAGATAAAAGTAATCTATAAAACTTTTAGGCTTCATTCACACCCGTCGCTGTGCTATAATGCACATGTAGTGTGAGTTAGCAGTTACAGTGTTGATGTCGTGATTCTGGCAAATCAGATTTTTTTTTTAGAGCTTAATTTATTGAAATATCACTAGTGACATTTCATTAAGCTTTATGGGCACAGCGCAGTGTGCTGCGGCTGTACTGCGTCGCAAACCTACTCCACTGAAAAAAATGGAATGCTTGCAGTATTACCACCATGTGCCAGTATGCCACCCCTCCAAAAGAGCATTTATTAAGAAATCTTTAGACCTCAAATATGGTGACATCAGAGCTCTTAAATAAATGGAAAATAGAAAAGTATACAATGATGAGTTTCCTGCAAGCAATGAGCGGACAAAGAAAAGAGATTCATGTTAATCAGCACTGACTGATCTCTACATGACAACACTTACACACAAGGTTGGCACCAAGCTGGACAGGTTGACATGTTTAGGGGCAAACATGTGTAGCTGTTGTAAGCAGGAGATGCCCTGGGCTTGAACCAAGCAGTCTGGATTCTCTTGCATCACTGAGCACGCCAACAAGCAGTAGTTCCTTTGTAATGAAACCAAGTCCCCACTCCCTGTAAAGAAAGCACAAGGGAATAAATGAAAGCATTTATGGACAGGATTGTAAAAAGATATATAAGAGAATATAAGAAAATGAGGAACAAGCTAGCCAATAAAGGCTATAGAAAGCAACATGCCTAAAAAAAAACAAGTTTCCGGTACGAATCAGAAAAAGAGGTCAAACTTGATAAAAGTTTTGGATAAATACTGTATATATATAGCCAGAATTCTATATGTAAACCATGTGCACTCTAGTACATTTATCTATAACGTACATATTCATAGAAGAGACAATCCAAGAATTATCTGCTGAAGGGACTCAAAAGAGTATCTAAAGGCAAACCCAGGTCAGGTTTTTATTGTGGCTTGTGCCCGTACTGTAGAGGATAGTCTTCTATAATTGTCCTGGTGACCATAGGAATGAAAGGGAGAGAACATCCAGAATTTTGAGTGGCCACCAAAACAAGAACGGAGAGAACATTTTCCAAAGGGATTAGCCTCAGTTTAAAAAGATTTACTTTTACTTCCTGTGTCAACAGGGCAGGAAGTGAAGGGAAGGCTCCTCAGTGGGACACATGCAAAAAGAAAAAAAACCTAACAGGGTCTTTACCCATTACCTACACCAGGGCTCAAAATTTCAAGTCCTGAGCTACTAGCCAGGCCTTAAGAGTTACTCGCCACCAGTTGCCCCACCTAACCCCAACCCTGCCTCGGCCTTAACTCCGCCCCCTAAACCCACCCTCTTAAATAATCTTATGAAATTACACTTTTATCCGCTCCTTGCTGTCCTGTCCTGGCTCCGTTCCTTTTCGGCCGGAGCTCTGCAGTTCTGAGCCCCGTTCGCTCCAGTAAGGTCTGCAGACCTTACTAATCCATCCTTTCAAACGGGGCTCAGAACTGTCAGAGCTCCGGCCGAAAGGAACGGACCCAGGACAGGACAGCAAGGAACGGCTGCTCTCATAGTCAGGTACGCGATCCGTGACCGCGTGCCTGACTGAATTTCCACTCGCCCTCTCTTTATTTCCACTCGCCAAATGCGAGCGGGCGAGTGGAAATTTTGAGCCCTGACCTACACTATCCAAAATACAGGGGGGAAAAAAATGAGCATTAGGCATCGGTGGAGTTAAGAAAGAGGAATGAGTATGGTTATGTTGGTCCTGCAGTGCAAGCAAAGAGAGCCAAGTGTCTTGCTTCCTAAAAGCAGGACCATTTCAGGGATGGTTTCATCACATCGGTAATCATGAATTCAGTAGCTCAATACACACTATAAAATACACTGTAGAGCCATAAACCATACCATAAGCTGGTAACCTTCATCAGCTCCCGCTTGCCAGACTCCAGAAAATATACTACTACCACTAGCAGCTGCATCTATATCTCATAGACCAGAACAGTCCATCTGCTGTATAGCTGTGGGAGGATAATCTATGGGGTTTGGCTGGCAGAAGAAGGGTTACCCTAACTCTAGTTCATCTTGTATTTTCAACTTTGCCTAGCCATCCACTTTAGAAACTCCCTACAGTAATCCCTGGCATGTTTACTACTCAATGTGTTTTAAATTTGTCAGACTTGGTAGTTCTGAAGTGGGACAATTTCAACGTTCTGGTACTATGGCTGTGACAAATTCATTAAGAAATTCCGTCATGTTAGTAATAAGAAAAGTGGAAGTAAAGAAGACGTCTTCCATTTTGGCGTAAATTGTGTTGCATATGCAAGTATTTTGTTGCAGACAATAACTTATCTTAGGTAATTCTAAAACAGATTCATATACACCTTACGGACAGTTACTTGAATCTGTTGCAAGTTGAGCCATTTATTGCACAGACGGGAGATACATTTCTATTGAGGGTCTACAACACTCTATATGAATTTCAGGGACTAATGCAGTTTTCTACAGTCTTATTTATATTCTGGCTACTAGTTTATGCACAGCGTATGATACATTCAAGGCATGCCTTTGGTGATAGATGTCACAGTTGCCAGTGTGCTTATGTCAACTGTCAGCTGACCACACCTGCAGCACCATGGCACCTTCAGATCTCAATAGAGGTGGAGATGGCACTGTCTTTGGTTGCATAAGAATAGGAGGGTTTAATTCCGCTTTAAATGCATTTTAACAAACATACAATTTTAAATACCTGTAAATAGTCCTATTCATATGATTATTACCTTGGAGTTCTGGGCCCAGGATGTTCAGAAGAGCACTCAAGCAGCGCCCCAGACTTCGATGAACCTCTGCATGTGACGGCGATGTTGTTAACAGTGCAGTTAAGAGAAGGGTAAGTGTGGGCTCTATGTGAACATAGTATAGCGATCCTGAGGAATCAATGATGATGGACAAAGAATGCAGGGCCCAAGTCTGTAAAGTAATACATTCATTAATATTTATAGACAAAAGGTAATTTCATTATTTTTCAAATCATCTTCAACATCCAAGCATCCCTCTGTCTATCGTGATGAATTTCCATTTCCCCACAATTTCCTTCAGAGCTACATGAGACTGTTCCATTATGTCACAAGAAAATCACATCCTGTGCATCCACTAATTACATTTCATGAATCCTTTATTGATTGTCCAGGCTCTAGCTCCTATTATTGCTTCTTACTAATGTAAGCATTCCCATCTGCCTAGTTCACTTTTATTCTGACAGTTTAGAAGTCTATTATATTTTCATGGAGGGAGTAAGACTGGAATTTTTTTCAAAAAGCAAAGCTAGTCACAAGTCTTATAATCTGATTTTAATCCTTTTGACAAAACCAAGCCATACACAGCCCCAGCTGTATAAAAGTACCTCACCTTTGCACCCCTGCTTCTCTGTTCCTTGGCAAGAGGGATGTACTCTGTACTTCATGGTATAGGGAAACATGTAACACATGCCCCTTGACATGACAGCACCGATGCCTGGTAATGAACAGCTCAGGCACCCATCTCTGACATATGGGGGCAGGCATAGATTCTTCACCACTGTGTAAGCTCAGTATTGTGAACAAAGCAGAGAGGTGGTGAAGGAAAGGTAAATATAAATGACTGCTGGTGCCATCACCAAGTTTTTCCAAAACTATAAACTGGATTTTATTAGAATATCATACCTTGAGCCCTATCCTACCTTTTATTCCTGAGGTTTGGAAAGTAACCTGACAACATACTAACTTCTGTGGGCTTTGGCTTCTGGCTCTATTACACAAAGGTAATAAAAGTGAGGAAAGCTCAGCAGACACTGTGATACTATGGTCACGACTGTCACCTAATACTCCTGAGGAAAGGCAGCTGGCATTCAGCTGACAAGGTCCCAACAATGGAGAAGAGCAGAGTCAGACAAAAGACTTTAGCTGCCAATATGACATTACATCTGTCTCCAAACTACTGGCAGAGGACCAAGGCGTGTGAATTCACCTTTAACTACAGTTGGAATTTCAGATAACTCCCTAATTTTCAGATAATAGGATTTTTGTACTCACCGTAAAATCCTTTTCTCTCCGTTCATTGAAGGACACAGGCAACAGAATGCCTGCCAATTGTCCACTCCCGGGATGTAGACCGCCGAGAGAGCCAGAACTCGATGTTCCGCCCAGGACAGAATCCCGAACACCTCTCGACCCGCGGCCACACTTTTTGTGCCGCCCTGGTGGTTGAGGTACGCCACCGCAGAGGCGGTGTCCGACTGGGCCCGAAACGCCAGACCCTGGAGCCGGGCCGACCAATGAGGAAGAGAGAGGCGATCGCCCGAAGTTCCAACACATTTAAGCGACAGACGGGACTCTCCCGGCGACCAACGACCCTGCACGGTCAAGGAGCCCAAGACCCCGCCCCAGCCCCAAAGGCTGGCGTCCGTGGTGACCACCGTCCAATGTACCTGAAGAAAAGACTTTCCCCGCACCAAGATCGAAAATTGAAGCCACCACCGCGGGGAGGCTCTCGCCTCCCGAGAGATCCGAATCTCCCTGTTCAATGACAGGGGGGACTTGTCCCACTGTACCAGGATGTCCCTCTGCAGGGTCCTGGTATGGTGTTGTGCAAAAGGCACCGCCTCGAAGGAGGCCACCATGAGACCCAGGACCTGCATGCAACCCGAATGGGCGACCACTGGCGAGTCCGCAGAAGCCGAAAACCTTGGAACGGAGCTTCAGGAGCTTGTCCCGGGGAAGAAAGACCCGGGCCATGACAGTGTCCAGAACCAAACCCAGATAATCCAGGCGTGGTGAAGGCACCAGGCAAGATTTTTGCAGGTTCAGAAGCCACCCGAACTCCTCCAAGGACCGCACCGTGACCCCCAGAGCTGTCACCATGGAAGAATGCGACTCTGCCCGTAGGAGCAGATCGACCAGGTACCCCACGATCGAAACCCCCCGACAACGCAACAGCGCCAGAATCGGGGCTAGCACCTTGGTGAACACACGTGGGGCCGACGCCAGCCCGAAGGGCAGCGCCACAAACTGAAAGTGGTCCACCCCCACCGCGAAACGAAGATATCGCCGATAAGACTCGCAAATGGGTACATGAAGGTATGCATCCCGGATATCGATGGAGGCCAGCAGATCCCCCGACGGAGCCATGCCACCACGGACCGGAGGGATTCCATCCGGAACCGCACGAAGGTGTTCAAGCGTTTGAGGTCCAGGATGGGCCGTACCCCCTCTGTCTCGGGCACAGCAAACAGGTTTGAATAAAACCCTAGGAATCTTTCCGCGGAGGGAACAGGAACAATCACCCGCTGGGACCAAAGGTCCACCACTGCGCGACTGAGATCCGCCAACCGCGAAGGGTTGCCCGGACGGGAAAAAAACTCAAGCTCGTAGCCAGAAGAAACCAGCTCCCGGACCCAAGAGTCGGAGACGTGGGCCAGCCAGAAATCCGCAAAGAGCCGAAGGCGGCCCTCGGAGGGCGGGGGGCGAAAAAGCCGCTTGTGAGCGGAGAAGATAGACCCAGGCTCCCGGCGCTGTCCCGTCTTGCGCGCCTGGGGAAGGAAGGTACTCTTACCCCCCGTCAGATCCTTAATGACCTCATCCAAGGTGGAACCAAGCAGACGGTCCCCAGTAAAGGGCAAATCTTGAAGAGCCTTCTTGGAAGTCTGGTCCGCCGACCAGCACTTAAGCCAGAGCAAACGGCGAAGCTGACACCGACACCCTGGACACCAAGGGCGCCGCATCCAAGGCCGAATTACAGACATAACGAAGGCCTGAACCAACTGGTCCGTCAATTCCACAAAGGCGGGGGAGACGTTCTCCTCCGCAAGACCCCGATGTAACATTCTAGCCCACTCCGAGTCTGAGAGACCACGGCCGAAGCCAAGACCGGACGCATGAGAGCGCCCAAGAGAGTACAGGGACCGCAAAAGCGCCACAGCCCAAAGGACTTGGAAGGCCGTTTCCACTCCTTATAAATGAATTTATCAAAAAAGGAGATGTAAGGAAACACCTTGGCGGAACGCCTGCTCTTATGCGTCCCAAACTGCACATGCGGCAGCGTGGA
>NW_017306412.1:205029-227851 GCF_000935625.1 Nanorana parkeri | reverse complement strand
AGAGTACAGGGACCGCAAAAGCGCCACAGCCCAAAGGACTTGGAAGGCCGTTTCCACTCCTTATAAATGAATTTATCAAAAAAGGAGATGTAAGGAAACACCTTGGCGGAACGCCTGCTCTTATGCGTCCCAAACTGCACATGCGGCAGCGTGGAAGTGATGGCAACATCCTCAATTTTTAGGGACTCCCTGACAGCGCGGACCAGCGCTGAAACCGTCTCACGTTCCTGGACCAGGAGCGTAGACGCAGCCTCATCCTCACTGGCAGAATCAGGATGTGAGGAATCACCCGGACCAGGATGAGGTGATGGCGCGGGCAGTTCCCCCTCCTCTTCGGACTCCCCTGACAAGGCAGGGGACGGCAAAAGGCAGGGCCCGCTTCCTAGGAGGGCGCTGCATCAAGGCGCGCTGCATGCGCGTAACGAACCCAGCCATGACAGAAGAAAAAACTTCCAGGGACAATGCGGTACCACCCACCCCCCCTGAAGCACCAGAGGGGCGCACGGGCGAGAGGCAAAGCAGCGCAGGCGTACAGGCCGCACAAAGAGGGGATCTAGAGGGGTCCGCAGAGCGCAGCCCACAACCCTCACAAGGCAATGCAGGAGTGTCATCCCTGCGATCCATTGCACACCCGCAGCAAAACAACTACCCCACAGACCAGAGACCACCAAACAAGGGAGAGGGACCCCCAGCAACTCACGACCCCCTGCGTTGTCCCGGCCCAGAGAGAATCTCTGCCGCTGTGACCTCCATCCATGGCGTCCACGAGCCGAAAGGAATGCCCTCCCCATCCACCCGGGGCTATAGGAAGCCTGGGCGGAAGTGATGTAACGAAAGGGCAAAGTTGCTCATATGCAAGATGGCGGCCGTGGAGCCGCCTGGAGGCCGCAAAAGCCGGGGCCTCGAGGGGGCCTCGACAGGCGGCCGCTGGGGACTGAGACAGCGCCCGTCCCCCACCCCAAGAGAGGCCTAGGTAACCTAGGACAACGTAGGCCGCATCCAGACCGGGGCCTCAAGTAGCGGCCGCGGCCGTCCAGGGAGCGACATCAGCCGCGTGTACCACCCACCCCAACTACCAAGCACCTCCAAGGCCCAGGGACCCCCCGAGAGGGCCTTCACAGGAGCCAGCACCATGTTAGGTAGGAGGGAAGGAGGGGAGGGGGGGGAGGTGGAAGACACAGGAGGCTGCAGCTGTGAGAACAGCGCAGCCTCCAGCTTACCTCCAATCCAGGTCCTACGAACATCCACCGGAGACCCCACATACAAACCCACACGAGGGAAGACCGGAAACCGTCCAGGACCAGCAGGGCACCGGCAGGAGAACGCCCCCGGCCGAAGCCGCGGCGTCGCCAGCCTGCGGAGAGAGCCGCGACCGGTGGGCCGGAGCCCCCGGTCAAAGGTCCCTCTCCCGGGACGAATCCCATGAGGCGTCGGGGAGGACCACCCCTCGCAGCCGACCCACCGTAGCAGAGTCTGCATGCGCTCGTCGGTCACCCAGGGGAGACTACAAGGATCTACAGTCATCCAGCCTGTCGCCCTGGGGACACTTGCTAGAAGAAAATCCAGTCAAACGGAAGAAAGGAAAAAAATTCTTCAGAGAAAAATTTTTAGCTCCTTACTCCTGACGCTAGGCAAAAAACTGGAGACTTGTCAGCAGGTGGGGGGTTTGGCCACCGGCAGGGGCCGCCCCTAGGCTGTAATTGGTCTTTAGTTTTGTGCCTAGCGTCCTTCTCCTGCAGGTGGCGATATTACCCTACCATTCAGGATCTACGATCTGTTGCCTGTGTCCTTCAATGAACGGGAGAGAAATTAATGTTTTATGAAAATTAGTCTATATGGACTAGATGACCAGGCCCACTAACCTGAACTTCGGGAGATGAAGTATCTTGAGACAATGAATGTAACACTGATACACAAGTGGCTAAATGCTGGGAAGAGCTGAGGCCTCCAAGATATCTGTGCAAAGAACCCAGGGCTAAAGAGTGACTGGTTCTGGTCACCACATCTCTAGCAACTTTCAGTCTGCAAAGCAAAAACAAAAGTAATATTAAAGTAGATCAAAACCCTAACGGAATTATGTCATTTTTAACAATTTTCATAAATGCAAATGAATGGCAGAAATATAATGGAAAATTCTAACTTAACAACACTATCCCTACAGCTCTACAGTTCAGTTAGTCCTAGAATTAGCCCCATGTACCAAAATATTAAACAGTGCAGTTTAAGACCCCTGAAAAGCCTGTGTCTTAGGGGTAGTTCACTGTGAAACTTATATTAGTTGAGCATATTCTCGTGTACACAGTTGTGTGTATCATTTTTGTAATTTTCTGTAAGAACTGATCTGTAGTGTTTTGAAAACGCAATGAATAAAATGTGTTCACACAAAAACAGGGAAAGTTTATATGAGAACATAAAGTGATTATGAAGAAAGCTGTATTATCTAAAATACTACGTCATAGTGATTCTGAGCCACGTACTTTTCAAAGCTAGCTTGTGCTAAACCTGAAGTGTAAGCAGGTTCGGCCACCACATGGGAAAGCCTGGCTATGCATTCCACAGCTGCACATCGCAGTCCTGGGCTGCTGCTCTCCAGCGCTCCTAGAATTAAGCCCAGACATGGTTTTCGAGCCTCTTCTGGCCCTAAATTTACACGATCTGAGGCCAGATGCTGCAAAGACAGATAAGAATAAGAAGGAACAATTATCACTTCTTAGGTGCCCTGTACATTTGACAATGGTAATTATTCAGGAGCTGTCTCCAAAATGTGCATCCTTCACATAAAATTACTCTGTTATGAGAAAAGTCTGGAAACTGCTACTTCTGACCACACCTTTGTAAACGTTAGTTCCTTGGCTGTCGTGCTAATGCTTTCCCAGTCTCCGATGAGTTCAAGCTGATTGAATGGCAACACTAACCACTCGTTACAACTAAGGTATGCAGAAGAGCATCTCTGAACGCACCAAACGTTGACACCACCTAGTAAGTCAAGGACCCGAATCAAGTTTGCAGGATTTCAAACTGTTACAAAACACTAAGAAAAACCTAGAAGGAAGAGGCCTCAGATGCGTAGCCCATAGATAGGTAATGTCTATCCAGGGTGTTATTGTATGGCAATTAGAGCATGGCCAAGTAAACGATATTTTCATGTATCTATCTTCCTATAAGCCTTTCAGAGATCTGCTATGCTAACCAATAAGTGGTAATAGAAATATAAATTGTTCAACAATGTCACTAAGCAGCTTAATCACCAGAATACTCAAATTTAAAAGTCATTTGTAATCCAGCCCTTACCCAACAAGAATACTTACTTTGAGGAAGCAGCAGAGTGCTGTAAGAGCTGATAGCTGGATGCTTTGTTGACGGGAGCCTTTTGTTTGCTTGATGGAATCCACCAACTGCTCCAATATCTGAACTCTACAAGTGACAATGAGGACAACTTATGTTCTTATGAAGAGGACATGAGATATCATAACTATATGCAATAATTCCATCCTATATTTATTAGGAAAGTCACAACCTTACCTCTGTGACTCTGGCATATTTGACAGCAAAACGCCAAAGAGTGAGGCTGCAGCTTGAATGACAGTGAAGGCTGGAGGAAGGGAGGCAGGCACAGATTCTCCTTCGGAAGGCATCTGATAAATTGCATGAGGATCATATTCCAGACTTCCACCTGCAATCCCAGTGGTGAGCAGGAGCTGGATAACAAAGGAGTATTAAAGGGGAAAAAAAGGTCACATTATCATATTAATGTAAAGCAACTATTCAGCATATTACAATGCAATTCTCAACATTGTGGAAGTCTGAATTTCAAACATAATCTACAGAAAGTTATTTCCTTGTCCCTAGAGGCAATCATGTGTGAAACAAAAGAACTGTGATAGTGAATTACATGTATTTGCAAGTAAACTGTTCACAAATATGTATATGAACTGTATATTTAAATTTCTGCCCGGAGTCATGGTCTGAAAGAATTGGAGACAAACATTCAGTTTTGTCTTCTTATTTCACCTGTGCAAATGTAAAGCAATGTTTCAATTTTCATGCAAATGAATAGCAACCCAGGTTATGTATATTAGCCCATGTTATTTAGATCCACCACTAGACAAGTTCCTATGCATCTCACCTGCTCTTCAACAGCTCTATGACTGCTCTCTCTCAACGAGGGTCCCAAGAGCACTAGGTCATCAGGGTGACAAAGTGATGGAAGCAGGAATGCAGCTCCGCTAGGTGTGTAGTCAGGGGATGACAGGTCAGCAACCAGTTCCTTCATAACAGTACAAATACTTCCTGTTCACAACACAGAACAATATATAGGCTGTAAAGACTGACCAGTACAATTGGATCTCTAAATATTTTGTTATAAAAAAGCACAAGCAAGCATTGTTGGCTGCAGTAATATTATATAGGAAATAAATAAAAAAAGTACCTTCATAAGCTCTGGGAGGCAGTAGTTTGAGTAGCTGGTACAGCCTTTGTCTATATAGGACAGAACAAGACTTCAACGGGTTCCCATATAGCTTCTGTAAACTGGGTAGCCTAACCATAAGAAACAGGTACTGAATTAGAGCAGATGACATAAACAGAACCATAAAAGTCACAGGAATGATTATTTACAGCTACAATGTGTAACTACTGCAGTGCAAAACCGGAGAAAAGCAGATATTGAAAGAAAAATGTACAGGATAAACTCCAAAATCTGTAATCTGCACACTGTTGAAACGATGTCCCTGAGCTTCTGGGTTATTACTATTTGTGCAGCATCATTTCATGGTAAAATCTGGGAGTGTAAATGACCATAATGGCCTGTATTGCTCAGCTTTTGATTGCTTCCAATATGTTTTGTGTCCCTGTACAAGTGTATGGGAATGCAAAACCTGCTTGAGGCAGGTTCATACGCAGGTCAGGATGAGTTCAACTGCACACGTCAAATTCTGAATGATCCGAGAAGCGTCACATTGATGCCATCAAGAACACACAAAAGAAGCACCACTCCTCCATGCCCCAGGAAAGGAATGAGCCGGGTGCTTGCCGCTGGGAGCATGTCCTTGCTCCAATATGAGTGCATACAAACAGAAGAAAAGCTGGCCCCATACCAGATTCCGCTGGGATAATTTACTGAAGGAAGCTTGTACCACATCATTGGTGTCTTGCCCCCCTTTGACATGTTTCACCCAATCATGGGCTTAGGTGTACAAGTATTAAGGGGGGAAATTGAACTGGAGCAGACGGAACTGAAGCAGTTGCCCATAGTAACCAGTTTCTATTTTCAATGTATTCAGTTAAACTTTGAAAATGAAAGATAGATGCTGATTGGTTGCCCCGGGTAACTGCTCCAGATTTAATAAATTCAACTCTATATATCCTTATGCAGCCAGCAGGTGGAGCTCTGAGCTTCTTTTCACGGTTTTCCTCTGTCTGCTCACCTCCTCTGTCACCAACTGTGAATAGCATGTAGTTTACAGAGCTCAACAACTCAAGCTTAAATTATACACACATATGTACAGTATAAAGATGAATGAGTCAGAGCAGTGATTGGACGGCTGTTTTCCTTTAATGGACTTTGCTACTATTACATTTCATCAATAATTTTCTGTATAAAGAACAAACACATTTTATTCTTTAAAGTAATACATTTTAAAATGTTTTAATGCTATGAAAAAAATGCTAAACATGAACAGATAGACATTTATAGACCTTTTTAGATCCAAATATTCTGGTAACATCTTTGTGAAGTAGATGCAGGCTGTAATAAATGGCTCGATTCTTTATTGGTAGGTTTGCCAGTAAAGTCAAATTATAAAAAGTGTTTGCCAAGTATCTCAGATACTTTACCAAACAAAATCTTAAATTAATTCAAGAGAACTTCTAGCAGATATATTTTAAATCAAAAGCAAGCTGGACACAGTTGTATCTGGTGTGAACAGGTGTTTTTTCTTCATAATCCTAGGAATGTGGAACACTTACCGGGTCAGTAAAGACACAGCACTAGGAAGGGGAGGAAGGAGGCTCTGTAGAATGTCTTCAGTCATGAGCTCCCCACAATGCAATATAAAGCTCTGCATAGCTGCAAGGTGAAAGTACCACAACAGAACTTAATTAAGCATCACAAGTATAATAACTCAGATTTATACTGTATTTTATTATTATACAGGATTTATATAGTGCCAACAGTTTGCGCAGCGCTTTACAATATAAAGAAGACATTACAATCACAATACAATTCAAGACAAGATGGTAAGAAGGGCCCTACCCGTGAGGGCTTACCATCTAAAAGGGAGGAGCAAGTGATACATGAGGAGGTAGCTGTGTGGGGATGAATTGTTTGAGAATGTGATCGTTCAGTGGTTAGGTAGAGGTGGGATATGATCTATGATGAATAGTGCCATTACAGAGCACAAATGAGACACACATTTCTATGATACTTGGAAGACCCATTACAGCTATAGCGAACATCGAATTATTCAAGGTTGCCAGAAAAGATATTTGTATTTACTTTGACCCCCAATAATGACTTTTCTTTGATTTATAGTTTATAAAATTAAAATAACCATTACATTTAGAAACAATGGTAATAACAAAAGTGAAAACAATAAATACTATTCTAAAGTGGTTATATGTATGTATGTGTATAGTGTGCGAATTTTGGGCGGTTCTTGAGGAATCAGCTGATCAAAGGAGCCGGTCGGAAAATCTTCGAATGAACAGGAGCAGGTAGCCTAAGGGTATTCAGACATCTGCCGGCGGCCACTATCAGAATACAATGATGACATCAGGAGATTCCTCGATCAACGTTTGGAAGCGTTGGAGAAGGAATCTGTTCTATTTTTTTTTTTTTAGCCCATGGGTTGAACGAAAAATTATTGAAAACAGTGCATGGCCAGCTTAAGACCACATGGTCGTGTGATTCACAAAGCTATCCCAAATTGCAAAGCTATGCAGGCGATTCCACTATATTTTTTATCACCATTCCGTTCTTTGTGTGACCTGTCTGGTACTAGACAATACATCACTGTGAGGTCCTCTAGTGGGCGACACAGTGTGATAGGAGTGTGTCAATGACAAGGCTGGCTAATCAGAAATACATCTCCTTTGGAAGTGAAAACACTTAACATATACTGTATGTAGTTCACCTTTGTATTCAGCAGTTTTCCAGAAGTTCTAACTGAATGCAAGACTACGATTGTTCTGCATTTGTACATTTTAGCATCAAGGAGTTCATTGATATCTCTCTATTTGATATAATATTTGCTGCTGTCACATAGCTATAATAACTGGCTTAAACAACCATAATAATAAAAGATAAAATTCAGGCTGGTATAGAAGGCAAAAATGAATTCAGCGTTGTATCGATTTATCAATTAAATAAATGTATTTTTGAATTCAAGCAGTGTAAGTAGCTGCAACTGACTTCTTGTAGTCCTTGTACAGCCTGTACAGCAGAGCTCAGACTGGGATAGGACAAAGCACCAAAAGGAGCCAGCCAGTTGTGCTAAAGTGCTCATGATTTACAAAGAACATGCTAATAGGAGGAGAGAGCAGAGTAAAAGAGAAATGTCCAGCCAGAGGCTGGGGGAGGGACAGGACTTATGTCTGATGTATTATTCATCTGTAGCAGTGAAATCAGGTCTCCTGACCTGCCAGATAGTACAAGTCTGAAGACAGACACATTCCACTTCTGACCTCTGGTACATTTTTGGTGTAATATGCTACTTTCTGCAGACAGTTTAGACTCACCACTCATAGCTCCAGCTCTTCCTTCCAAAGTGACTTGCCAGGTGAAGGCATCTCCCCGACTTTGCTCTGTATCCAGTTCCTTAGGACTTTGTGGAAAAACACTCCGCCAAAGAAGTAAAATCCGGCCTAAATGGGGGTGGACCATTGAAGGACCTGAAACATGTAGGAAAAAACAAAAAGAGCATAAACAATAAGCAAATACAGGTGGATTTTAGATTTTCTTCATAGGAGGGCCTTGATGCCAGATCTGAACACAAATCAATTACTTCCAAAAGATTGAACACCTTCAAATTTACCATGCCTTGTGCTAAGATCCATTCCACCGACACATTTGTTTATCCAAAAAGCCCGCCGAATTAATTCAACAACTTTCTTTGTGATCCATAAATACAAATAATGACAAAATTAGTAGTGTAATAGATCACCTCACTGCATTTATTGTGCAACTCCTACCTAGCTTAAAATTTGGTTGGATCTGAAACACAGCTATGTGTTATAAGGATTGATTGTTCTACTACACCTCTCATATGTCATTATATGCATTTATAGATCATATAGAAGGATGTGAAATTAAAGAAGAATATCGTGATCTGGAAGTCAGTCCTTGTTTTGGATATGATTGGAATTAGATTTGAACATGGCGCCCATTTGAGAACAAGTACAAAATTGTGTGTATCTTACTGCACTCCTTACCGGATCTCCTAGGAGATGATGTCTGTAATAGGGTGCTTGTAGCGACCACCGAGGCACCGTGTAGTCAAGTAGTAATTCCAAAAGATGTCACCAGCACTCCAAAAGTAGATTCAACTTTCAGGGCCCCGTTGGGTCCCCGTTTCTGAGCCTGATGACGGGGACCCAACGTGGCCCCGAAAGTACTTGTGATTTTGAATGACCGTTGTCATTAAAACATATTGAATCTACTTTTGGAGTGCTGGTGACATCTTTTGGAATTACCATTTGACTGCAGTCTTGAATTACCACTTTACTGCAGTCTTGAGCCAGAGTTCACTGCAGCACAGAGCAGTTAAGCTGTTCCTTTTTTTTAAATATAATCTTTAAACATGTCATATTATACCATCATAACATAGTCATACATATCCAAACAAAACTAAACAACAGACAAAAAACATAAACAAATTCTCATGAGTGATATACAAATACTACTTAAAAAGGTATTCCCATTTACTTTAAAGAACCGTAGAACTATAATAATCTATGTCTCCCATACACTACAGAATTTATCATATTTTTCATATTTCCCTTTGCAAGTTGCTATCCACTTTTCAGATTCCATAGTGAGATTAACCTGCCGGACCCAATCTATTCTGGTAGGAACCGCTGGACTCTTCCAAAATCTCGGAATCAACCTTTTCGCAGCGTTTAATAAATGAGGCAAAGATGTAGCTTTATTTCTAGCCTTTGAAATATGCAGCAAATACAGCAAAAAAAGTAGAAGAAGTGAACGGAAGAGTCTCCCCAAGAATAAGTTGCATTTTTTCTCTAATATCTCGCCAAAAAGGCTTAAGCTTCGGACATTACTTTCTTTTAGCCACTAAGGGTCACAGAGTGCTTGCTGGGTGTTGGAAATACATCCTGAGCACAGGGACCTTGGGATCCAACAGCTTGTATCAAACACTTTTCCTGATTTCATCAACGTCAGTCATACATGCAAAATACAGTTAAAAGAACTGCATCAAAACATCCACCCAGAAATAAAGTCCGGTCATCTTTGCAGTGGGGCAACCCCCACACTGCAAGGGTTAACTGCTCACTGGTGTCTAGGTGCTAAACAAAAAAAACAAAAACAAAAAAAAGGTTATCCTCATCCAATCATTCGGATCGGCTTGTTCTTAGACTGGTCCCTACAGCCTCCCTTCCTCTCCGCTGCAGCGGTCTAAGAATCCTTGCATCATTATGTTCTATACAAGTGTATAGACATTAGGATGCCGAGGAACATTCAGCAGCAGAGGAGTAGACAGGCTTCAGCGACCAGAATGAAGAGCCCAGTTGGCCTGTGCACGGACTCTCAGCGTAATAAAGTATTTACTGTGGGTAATCCCGGCAATAGTACATTATACAGCACAATGCAGAATACCGCCAGCTATAGAGGAATACAACAAATCCCAGCAATAATACATTATACAGCACAATGCAGAATACCTATAATGTACTATTGCTGGGATTTGTTGTATTCCTCTATAGCTGGCGGTATTCTGCATTGTGCTGTATAATGTACTATTGCTGGGATTTGTAGTCCTCTATAACCGATGCCATTCTGCATTCATTGCTGTATAATTTTACACTTTTCATTTCACTATATTGCACACCACACTTTTTTTTCTTTTTTACTTCCACCGCTCCAAGCTTGCTCCTGTGATGGACTGCAATCTCAATACAAACTAGTAGTCACATCACTGGACCCATTTTTAAAAATGTATTTTTTTTAATCCGATTAACCGATTAATCGAACTTAATAATCGACTAACTAATCGATTTTGAAAATAATCGTTAGCTGCAGCTCTAGGACTGACCATATCTATTTAAACATAACAACAAGAGACTCTCACCCAAAGTCATGAGGGAAGCGAGAAGAAGCCACCCAGCATGTACTCGATGTACAGAGAGACGACTGTTCTGGCTTGCAGAGCACAGTAAGTCTTCTGCCAGACTTAGTATTACCTGCAATAAAGAAATATGTTTAAAAGCAGATAACCACCATCCATCAACCCTGGCCCTCTTCTACAATGCTGGGTCAATGAGACCTAATTTATAATAATCTTTATTTCACAATTTTAAATGCAAGCAAGAGCTGTTAGATAAATCATATGACCTAGCCCACTTCTTGCATCTCTACACCATCTATACTGCAAAATGAAAGTCACATCACGTTGGAAAGAGATTAAGGGGGGATATGATTTTCATGTACAAGATGTTCAATGGCGACAGCAACATTGGCAACAAACTCTTTAAGATTAACTCCATTACAAAAACTAGAGGCCACCACCTAAAATTGGTGGAAAACAAATTCCAGCACAAGGGACGAAGGGGGTTCTTCACGGTAAGAGTGTTTAGGGTCTGGAACTCACTGCCATAGGCAGTGATTTCAGCCAGGAGTGTGAATTGTTCAAGAAACTCTTGGATGATTTCCTGAGGGACCGTAATATACAGGGGTACAAGTACTCCTAAGAAAGAGATGATGCGCGGACCTATATGGGTTGGACTTGATGGACTTATGTAATTATTCAACCCCAAATACTATGTAACTATGCAACTCAAAACGAAAAAAAAAAAACAGACATGTGAGGACTGTAGTTAGTCTGCAACTACACATGTATATTCAGATCTGTGCAAAATGCCTAAAACTGAACAGGAAAGCAGTGGTCTGTCCCAAAGCAATACATCGATACAGCTATTGCTTTATTTTCTGACCTGAACATCCCTGTCACTGCAGAGGATTATACTATCTTAATGCTTTGGGAAACATGCAAAGTGACAAGGGCACTGAAGAATAAAGTGCAGGTGAATGGATTCAATTATGTTACATGCAAAACAGATCAAGTGCAGTTAGTAAATGAGGATCTAGGTTCTAAGATCATCACCGAGCATGAGCCTTACCTTGCCTTTTCCCTGTGGCACACCAAGTGGGCACAGCCTAACAGAGCCAAGCAGTCCAGCTGCTAAAAGGCTATACCCACTCACTGCTTCATAAGAAGCTTTAAGAGCTATCAGACGTTCAGCACATCGATCTAAGAGAGGAGCTGCTAGAGAAGGCAGAGACACTACGAAACAGCGAAGGCACCAAGCGGAGGCTAAGCGGGCACTTAGGCTAGGGTGGAGAGCTACTGAAATCACAGTGTCCAGGACCCCTATAAGACAGAGGTAAAGCAGCATAAGGAAATGTGTTAGTCTACTTATCCCATCCTTATACAAACATGGTAACCAGCCCCACTGCATTCCCATATAGATTACCAGCACTGGAGTCACGCAGCAAAGGGGAGGCTGTAGTACCCAGTCCTAAAATAAGATCCCCGAGCTCTTGCAGGGCACAGACCAACACATGTTGACTGGCAGAGATGTCAGTGGTATAGAACCGAGTCTCCTGATTACTGTCACTTAGCACAAGATCTAGTAAGAAAATAAATAAATAAAATAAAGAGATCAGTAAGCAAGGGTACATTTATAAGAGAATGCTTTAGTTTGATAAAAACACAATTTTTAACCACATCTGCCAACCATATTTGCATATATTCAGGCCGTGTATCAAAGAAGACCTGTGGTGTACACAATTAAACATAATTATCTTGCATTGAAAGCTCCTTCAGATAACTGTACATCAGGTACAACCAGATATCTTAACTCAAGATAATGCACCCCAGGTCTGCCCTCTAGAGAACTCTGGGATCCCCAAACTGCTGGTCCTGCAAATATGTCCCTGTTTGTACATTAGGAATACCCACCCTTCCAGGATCCTATGGCTCTCTAGAGCAGCCTTTCTCAGTCAGGGTGCCATGACACCCTGGGGTACCTTCTGGCTTCTTCAAGGTGCCTCGAAATTTTCATGCAGCGTCATGTCTTTGATGTGAAGGAGGCTCCTGATGTGAAGAGGAGGCTCCTGATGTGAAAGAGGGGAATTCTGATGTGATAGAACGACACTCCTGATGTGAAGGCGGCCCCTTATGTGAAGGGGGAACCCTTCACATTATTTTTGTGTTTTTGTTCCCCCTTAAAATCCTTTACCAGACCTCTATCTCGCATAAGGTTCTGGTAAGGATATTGGAAGGAAGGAACATTTTCTGCATTTTTACATTTATGCTTTTATTGTTTTGTTTTTTTTTTTAACATTTCATACTGGGATGCCTCAAGATTCTGCCTAGAGATTCGGCTGTAAAAAGGTTGAAAAATTCTGCTCTAGAAAGGAACAGACATGTGCAGCATCACCTTAATTTTTTGCCACAGATACGCGGTAAGGTCGATTTTATGAGAGACTGCAAACACAGCAGGCTGCAGGCCCATCATAGTCCTGGAACGCAGTAAAACAGAAGTCATTCTATGCATTAAAAATGTATCTTATTTGTGTATCACTCAGCTGTAGATCCTCAAATCATCTCTAGTTTAATGCCAACACTGGAGGGTGTCTAATTTTGTTCCCCATGGTCCCTGTGTGTGTTGTAAAGTAGCCACTGCTCCAAGCTCACTCTTGTAATGAAGCCTGGTTGAAAATTGTTGTCCGATATTTAGGAGCTGCAGATCGAGCTGGCTGCTGGATTAAATAGCCTGCAAGGCAGATTTCTTCATCCATACTGTGCAGTGTGGATGGGAGAAACAACTGATATTTGTTTGGTTCAAAAGGGGTATGGTCAGTTTAACTAAGGCTAGTCATACATGCAAAGATTTTTCTTATTCAGCCCCACAAGCTGAATGAGAGAAATCAGTTGCTTGCCCCGTCCACGCTACACAGCATGGATGGAGGAACCACCCCCTTGCTGGCTATTGTATTGAGACAGCCGACACCTGACAATTTTCCACCTGGTTCAGTTGATTTCGCAAGGTTTGTCAATCCAGGGGTGCCGGCAGACTAACCATGGCTCGAACTATGACTCATTCAGCAGGAATTGGCTGAAATCAAAGTCATGTATGTCTACCTTCTCATTACCTCCTAAACATTCTCAGGTCAATCTGGCCATACATTCGAGAGCTGCTCTAGCAGATGACATTAAAAAATGGTAATATAAATATATTTTTCAAAAGGTTTGGTTTAAAATATATTCAAAGCCAAAGTGTAGACTTGGATAGGTTATTAAATGGCTAAAATCCCTGTCAGGTTTTATTTTTGACCTCTGTAACCTGATTTCCATCAACTTTCTGCCCCAGAGACGCAACAAGAAGTGGAAATCTCTTCAAATCCTATTTAGACAGCTGTCACTGGACCAAATATTTCCATTGGAAGGTTTGTCCTCTATTTATGTACTCAAAACAATTGTGACATTGCGGATTTCCCATCACTTTCTGTCCCAGTGACAATAGTCACAGGACAAACAGAGAGGGTGCATTTCCCCTGCCGGGGACACAGCAAAAAAAGAACCTGTCAGAGGTTCCTAGCCCTTCTCTACTTCGTTAAAAAGTTTTGGTCTTAGATATAGTTAACCCAGTGTTCTCCAAAAATTGAGGTTATGGGATAATCTCTTGTTCGGATTATAAAACTCAGGGGTAGGCAACCTTTGCACTCCAGCTGTTGTGGAACTTCAAGTCCATTACAAGGCTCAGACAGCGAAAGTCACGATGGCCAGAGGCATCATGGAATTTGGAGTTTCACCACAGCTGAAGTGCCAAAGTTGCCTACACCTGTTATACACTAGAAATCCTACGGATTAAGCATATTGCCCATGTTTACAACAACTACTAGTGATTTTCTTAAGACGGCTTTTGCTCAGATTCATACAACCAGGAATGCAGCTTTCATGAATACGAAAACAGGATCAACAAAAGTGGCAGCGTCAACTTATCACATACCTACAGACTTCATGAGTTTCCTGACGACCTCACAAATCTCTCGAGCTGCTTCCAGCTGGGCCTGCTCACCCAGCAGTTCCCCTATGGTAGCTCTAAGAATGTAGGATATACAACGTCTCGCACAGCAAGCTTCCACAGGGCTCTGAGTTGCCTTTTGATGGGACACCAGCTCTAACACATGTGACAAGAGCAATGGGACATTTCTAGAAAGCCATTGTCCTCCAAGTGTGCTGATAAAGACAATGTAAGCCTGTGGGTGCAAGAGCAAAAAGGCATGTAAGTAAACAAAGGAGAGCAACAAGGAAATGGGGAGCCAGTCATAAAAACCATCCAGCTCACCAAAAAAACATCTGCATGGTTTACTGTGAAGAAGGGCACTTGGGAAAAAAGTTACTATCAGTAGTTGGTCTTAGCAATCATGCCATGAACAGGCTCTTTTGATATGTTGTAACTGAAGAAGAGTTTACCCATGTATAGGTAGCTAAATCATATCTACATGGTACCATAGAGCAAAACCCAATTTAAGTAAAGTATTCACCAACGCTATTCAGAAGACAAAGTAAAGCTGTCCATACACTGTAAGGCCTGGTGCACACCTAGGCATTTTTGAGCAGTTAGAAAAGCGCTTTTAAATGCCAAACACAAGAAATCCCATGATTTTCAATGGCCCCTGTTCACACCTGGGCAGCAAAACGCCAGCAGAAAAACACCAAATGCCTAAAAGGTACATGAGCGTCTTTGGACTTGGGATGACATGCAGTTCACACTTCTGTGTTACCAGCTGCTTCCAATAACATTTCTCAAGCACTTATGGGTCACCATGTTTCTGTGTCGCTTTAACTAACTAGGTACTGGGTTGCAATCATTCATATCCTTTCCAGTAAGGGTATCATTTACCCCTCGAGGTTTTATATTTAGCATTCTTGATGAGAAGAGTTTGCAACGCCAGCATAAGATTTTTTTGTTTAGCTCTTTAGCTTTTACACCTCTATGGACCACAGCAATTTTTATTTATCTACTCTGATTAGTGTTAAGCTGCCTCTACAATGTTCCATTTTTTCCATTCAACCTGCGGGCTGAGCAAAAAAAATACGAGCATTGAGCGAGGAATCCTCGCTGTTTCCTTTGTATTCTGACAGCGGCCGTCAGATGACTGGCTGCAAACACCATTCGTGCCAAGATTTTCCGATTGGCTTCTTCGATCAGCTGATCAAGGGATGCTGGCTGAACGGGTGCCGACAGCAGCACCCACTGTAGCAATTTCATATAGTGTATGGACAGCTTTAGTCTAGAAAAAATTAGTGCTACTGTAGTTAAAGTATAAAATTGTCTTGCTTAACGCCACGATCCAGGAAAAATGATAATTTACATACTGCACTGGGTGTGTAAATTATCATCAAAACGCTAGGTGTTATTTGCTGAGGGCAGGTGCAAAGTAGAAAAATCCTAACTTGCAGCATACCAGCTATGACACTTAACGCTGAGCTTTCAGTCACTGAGGGGAGGGAAGCGATACGACTGGAGCAGTACAGCAGTCTGGTCGCATGACCCGCACCTCCACACTATCCCCCATTCACACACCCTCCTCTTCTTCTCCAATCACAGAATGATTTGTAGTCTTTGAAGAAAAAAAAAAATATTTTGTGAATTGACAATAGTGAGGAAGGGTGGAGCACTGTACAGCTCAAGAGCCCAGAAGCCCTGGGTGCTAAGTGCAGGAGAAGGTATCCTGCAAGGTAAGATTTTTATATTTTACAGTGGCCCTCTGCATATAACACCCAGATTTTTGTGTGGCTTTAAAATGACAATAAAAATATGATTCTGGTACAAAGCATTGCAAAGTTTTTTACAAAAGAAATTAAGTGGGTTTTTTTTTCTATTTTGCACTTTTTTTTTAAAATGCGAGTACAAAATGAAGGAATAAAAAAAACAAAGGAGTATTTATTAATGGTTAGAAAAGCCATGAAGTAGAAAGGGAGTGGAATCTATTGGCCAGAAACAGCAGCAAGTATGAGTAAACAGTGAAGTTTTCTAAAATGATTGCAGTGTTTATAACTGACCAGGAGAGGACATCTTTTTTTTTGTAAATTCTTCATTTACGCAGGACACAGCTTAGACATTCACAGTCAGAGCAAACACAAAGATATTTGAGTCAATGGGGTTGATTTACTAACCTTATAAACACACCACGAACATGTATACACCTCTGTAGTGTGTTCCCTCCCAGCATGATCTATGGGTGGAATCTAAACACCTTTGTAGTGTGTACACACCCAGCAGGTGTGTTGTGCAAAGCCCTGCATGAATTGCAAGGTGTAAATTAGCTCTATGTTGTGTTGCTTGCGTTGATGAATGGAGGAATGTAAATGCATGAGCTAACCATTTTTGTCTAAACTGTGAAGCAGCATTATATATGCATCATGTGCATGATTTTTCCATATATGGCATTAGTGGAAATATGCTTTTAGAGACTTTTTGGTTGATAAATACGTTTTGCTTTGTGAAAATCACACGCACCTGGTGCGTGCGTGCGTTTAGGTTAGTAAATCACCCCCAATACATCATTTTCAGAGCAAGCACCAATATGTTAAAAAAAATAGACCTGTTTCCAATAAAAAAGCATAACATGTATCTACATCCCCAGTGCTGCAGAAAACAATACGAATGACTGGGGCATGCACAACTCTGTCCACATTATAAAACTATTCTACAGTATTAGTGGAAAGATAAATAATAGAAAAGAAAGGGGTGGGGAATATTGCTTAATTTCATATATTAAAATATGTTTAAATATAAACTTCAAGGAGTTTAGTGTGAATATTTAAACATTACAGATAATGAAAGAGATTAATTCAGCTCAAAGGCTCCTAGTCATAATAAGAGGAATACGGTTGGAAAGCAGTGAGTCAATCGCATAAACAGGAAATATTTACTTCCAGAGGAAATCCAAGGACTTTTTGAAGTATGAGACCTTATCTGAAGCTGAGGCTGACTGGTTGTTAGCGATATGCTGCCATACATAATCATTAACGTGAACTGGTACCTATAGCAGCACTTCCCCCAACAATCAGTTCTACTTTGTCATTAAGCTGAGCAAATACCTGAGTTGCTCCCAGACGCACATGGCGAGTTGTGCTGCTATTTCCTCCTAGCATGTCTCCTCCACCTCTAAGAAAGCCAGAATTCCCTCGCAAGAATCCAGTAGACAACAGACCAAGAGCCTCCTGTAGTGACAGTCTGCGCACACTTTGCCTTGAGGGAGCTAATCAAAAAGAAAACAGCAAAAACTTTAAAACCAAATCACACTGTATTACACACCGATCCCTCACTATCCATGACCAGTGAAGTGAGCGAACACATACAGTCGCTCGCTCACTTCTCGATCATGTCCCTGCAGAGAGCCGTGACTGTCACTCACGGCTCCATGCAGGGATTCCCCGCCTCCCGTCCGATCCTCTGGCGCTGACTGGCGGAATGGACGGGGGAGGGGGCCGGTACAGCTGGCTCTGCCTCTAGATAGGCAGAGCCAGCGGTCAATCATGCAGCTGGGTGGATCTCGACAGTAATGTCAGGATCCGCCCCGGCTGCGGAGGTCTCAGTATACCGCGCGCTGTAGCTCGCGGTATACTAAGCTTTGGGTCACGGGAGGATGCTAGTTTGTGTCCTCCCGTGACCCATAGGAGAACTATGGGGAAAAACACTTACCCCATAGTTCTCCTTTAAAGCAGATGTACACCCTAAGTCGCACAGCGCCTGGTGTGCGGTGCCATGGTACAGTGCCAAAGCGTGTGAACTGAGCCCATACGTGGAAAGGAAAATTGTCTTGTCTTGTGTTGGGGCTGCACTGGAAACATTGGCCAGTGCAGCTCCAAAGCAAATGGTGTGAATGGATCCTTACTGAAGAACATTTATTTTTCTAAAGCTGATTGGTTACCATGCACAGCTGCTCCATATATATATATAATAATTATTATTATTATTATTATTATTAATACTTGCTTTGGAATTATCTGCAAATAAATGCCCAGGACCAGTGTACAGAAAGTGACAACAGTGGACCATGCATATTCAATGTGCTGCAGCACGGCTGCTTGTAATCTCAAACAGGGCAGTGTGTGACAACACAGGAGCAAACATCTGATGCCATAATAGGAAGTGCCTGAACAAGGACTTAATTGGCAGGATCACCAAGTGTTATTAATGATAGCTGAAGGGTTATAAATGATTGAAAACACCAACAATGGCAGTGAATTTGATCTGTGTGAAACTAGAACAAAAAGGAAAGGGTCCCTGGCACACTTTCAAGCTAGTCAACAAAAAAAACCTCACTTTTCTGTTTCAGCTACTCGGGTAAAACAGAGATTTTTGTAGCAACATTTGCAGATACAAGTGGAACACACACTGCCGCATCAAGGCACCTCTGTAAAGGGCGGTCCAGAACTCTAAACTATTCAAGTTCTCGACTACAGAACATACATATAGCAATGCACAAACAGTGTAGTTTCCACATGTATGCAACAAAAACCTGAGTAGTTGAAACAGGTTAGAGGTTTTTTCTGGCTATTGCATATCCAAAAGAACTGGGGTCAGTGGCTATTCCCATCCGTCGGCCAATCCACATATATTCAATTCTTCCCAGATCAGGGCAGCCACCCAAACTCAACCAGGGGAGTCTCCAGTGTATGTAAAAGAAAGAAAACACATTAGGACGCTGCCTTGTCTTCTTAAGGTACGTTTATTAACATAGAATAAAAACAGTTGAAAGGTTACTCACAAAGCCAGATAAGTCATATGTTCATAATAACCCTCACATATCCCGACGTTGGAGCAGCCTGATGAGCACCCACTGCTACAAATGCATATCGTGGACCTGCCAGCTATAGGTCTTCCGAAAGCTTTTGGGTGAGGCTTTCCCTCCTCCTCAGAGTATAACAGACTTGTACACTCTTGAGGAAAGGGGTATGCCCCTCTGAAATGCTCCCATAGCTGGAAGGGTGCTCATCAGGCTTCTCCAACGTTGGATATGTGAGGATTACCTGTGATGTAATCTGGCTTTGTGATTAACATTTCAACCATTTTTATTCTATATTAAATAAACGTACTTCACGAAGACAAGGTACCATCCTTTTTGCTGGCCAGCTTGAAGTTGTGTCAGGGACATTTGATATTGCTTTGTGTATAGAACTACCCATGTGCGCCTTTCCTTTTATTGCTAGTTTCAAACAGATCAGAGCGGCTGCCATTGTTGCTTGTTTTTGGATTTGGTGTAGACACACACTGGAAGTCTTCAGCTGTCTTGTATAGGCTATGCCTGGGCTTCTGGTGTGTTGCTTCAGAAAATATATAATGTTGGGGGGTTTTACGTCATTTTCAGGCCTAAAATGTGGAATATAAAATGGGTGCAAAAAATGAAAAAAGGGCCTCAGTCATGAAGGGGTTAAAGGAGAAAAGGGTTTCCTCCAGGTAAGTTTTTGCTTTTTTGACATTTATCAATTCTGTGGCACAGCAAAGCAATACCAAACAGGAGCAGTGGTACAGAGTGACAGATTTACTACAAGGTTACAGCCTGAGCCATAAATCCCCTATTCAGCTGCTCTAAAGTTTCACTGCAACAGAATAAAACAACTTGACCACTTCGTAATTATGCTTCTGCTTAGAGTGAAAATCTGAAGCATCTTCAGTTAAATCCACCTCAGAACTTTGCAAAGTGTCGCACTTGTCTGCGACACTTTACAGGATTGTAAAGCTGAAGCAGACACTTTGCTGAACAAGCTGCAGCCTGATTTGTGACTAACTGTGTTGTTGATTTGCTTGATAAATGTCTTCTATTGTTTTAAAGAACAAAGACTGTATTAGAAGCAAACAACAACTGGCTTTTAAGATGGAACAACTAAAAAAAAAAAAAAAAAGAAGACAGAATTATTAATACTTAGGAAAAGTTTTTGCATTTAAAGCTACCGTTTCCTTTTTAAATGTTTACAGAAATTGCTTCCAGATCTGAAATCTTCAGCATATAAAAGCACTCAATGATGCATAGTCAGTGAACAAAACTACAGTCTGTTCTCCAAGACCCAGTTATACCCCAATTGGGTGTCGCCATATTGTCTTCAGTTCAGCATAGAAAAGCCATTTACAGCACACATTAGAATTATATGTGTCTGTTAAAAACCGCATCACAGGTGTTGAAAGGGTTAATGAACAACTCACAGCTATCTTGGATGGTTCCTACACTAAATTCGAGATAATTTGGGAGGCTGGGATCAACTATAATAGTTCATGAACTTTGACCCAGTCCATCTACAGATTTGATGGAATCTCCTGCAGAAATGTGTGAAGTGCCTACCTGAACTACTAAAGTTTAAACCTATTTAATGCTCTATCCCCCTTTTCCTAACTTCACTCTACATATTGCCTACTACTCCCAATGGGCAGTCCTAGCGCATTTTTTACCCTGTTTTCATTCAACCATGAGGCTTAGACCTCCAGAGTCAGACTACAGTGGTTTCCTCTATTGGAGTGTGTTCCATGTTACCAACGGTCCTACTTGGCTGTTCATTCCTAAATATTATGTTTTACCATATCTAATCCCCATAACATTATCTGACTACTTCGTCTATAGTTTCAAAATTCTTTAACCAGTTGACATCCGCGGTGTTAAATATCGGCCTATATTGCCGTCTGGAGACGGCAACCCGCAGATGCAGCAGTGCCGTCCGTCCGTTTTTCTACTACGGGCGGACGGCAAGAGGTTAAGTATGTTTCCTGTGTTATTGTAATGTCTATTGGAAAACAATAAAAAACAATTTGAGCAAAAAAAAAAAGAAATATATGTGCCGTTCCTGTGACAGTCACATTTCATTGCTCTTCTGAGGCTTTCCACATTAGTGGAAAGGGGGAATGATTTGAGCTGAAAATGTGGGCTTCCTCACTGACATATGACAAAAAGACAGTAATAGTACCGTTTAGTTTTGCCTAGGTTGAATGATCTGGGAAAAGAAAGAGTGTGATTAAAGGCTAATTCACACCAGACGCTGCGTGCCTGGTGTGCTGTGCCCATCAAAGTGCCGAAGCGCTGATCCCAGCAGATCACACTGTGCTTTTTTTTTTGTTAGAACTTTATTGAAAATGTTACTCGTGACATTTCATTCAGTTCTATGGGCACAGCAGGGGTGCAAGGCAATTGAACTACGTCGCTTCCGGCACACCACTGCATTACTACTGCAACGCAGTAGTGTGAAAGGACACCATCCATGGCAAGGCAAATTGCCTCATCTTGCCTTGGGGCTGCACTGGAAAGAATGGCCAATGCAGCTCCAACAAAGATGGTGCAAATGGGCCCCAAACAAAGTTGGCTGAGCAGATTATGAAGATACTGCTATGATTACAAGCTTGGAAAACTGAAAGATTAATTTAAACACAGATAGAAAGATGAAAAATAATTTCACTTACATGTTCCTTGCACTGCCCTTGCCAAAACTTTCCCTAACAATCTGGAGACTCCTAGGCGGACGTCATAACTGCTTCCTTCAAAGGCTTTGAAGCACAAGGACACTAAACTCTCCAAGTCAGACGTCCACATGAAGGAGGCTTCATTTTGAAGTGCTAGCAGGGACTGTAGACAACAACAAAAAAAGAAGGACTGATGAAATGCACATAACACTGAATTATTTATGAGCAGGCTAAAAACGTGAAATTTAATTACATTGAAAATGTGGGGGGAAAAATACCTAAATACATTGATTATCCAAGATATTTGTTTGGATTAATACAAATAAATGTATTCAAATGTATATTTTACTAATTTTTTTCAAAACTAGAATTATGTAACATACAGTATCTTGAGATCAATATAATGCCCTCTGAGGAAGCTCTCAGAGTGGAAGAGAACGAAGCACTCATTGATTCAGTGGGGGTGATTTACTAACCTAAACACACGCACGCACCAGGTGCGTGTGATTTTTACACAGCAAAGCGTATTTATCAACCAAAAAGTCTCTAAAAGCATATTTCCACTAATGCCATATATGGAAAAATCATGCACATGATGCATATATAATGCTGCTTCACAGTTTAGACAAAAATGGTTAGCTCATGCATTTACATTCCTGCATTCATCAACGCAAGCAACACAATGTAGAGCTAATTTACACAACATCACCTTGCAATTCATGCAGGGCTTTGCACAACACACCTGCTGGGTGTGTACACACTACAAAGGTGTTTAGATTCCACCCATAGATCATGCTGGGAGGGAACACACTACAGAGGTGTATACACGTTCGTGGCGTGTTTATAAGGTTAGTAAATCAACCCCAGTGTCTCAACAGTCTTATTTGTTGACAACAAGCTTTTCAATTAAAATAATCAAAAAACATTAAATAAAATAATCACATACTTTGGTGCAAAATATTTGATTACACGTTTTTGGTTGAGGGAGGCAAAAAATATCAGCTACATTTTAAACCAAACAAGTTATTTCAAATTGGTAAAATAGATTTTTCCACAGTAAACATATGGTAAAAATGAGCAGAGATTAACCCAAAGGTGTAGTATAGAGAAAAAAAAGTGAACCTGA
>NW_017306412.1:194093-204991 GCF_000935625.1 Nanorana parkeri | reverse complement strand
AGTAGTGCATGCGTCAGGAATGCAGAAGCTCCAGTGCTAGAAGTGAATAAAAAGACAAGTTTGCTTTGACAATGGGGGAAAATATTTTTTTTAAAATACAGCCTAGCCTATGCTTGAGTACTTTAAAGTATATTTCAGTTTATATCTATAAAAAAAAAAAAAAATACCCTTGCAGTGGGGCTGCAAGGGTTAACTGCACTGCAAGGGTTAACTGCTCATTTGTGTCTAGGGAACCTTTGTAAAGCACTTTTACTTACCTAATCCCCATTCTCTCAGGCTCCAAGATCTGGTGCTTTTTTGTTGTATGTGCACCTTGATTCTAAAGCCCATTACTGGGCAAACCTAAATAACTTACCCTTGCAGTGGGCTACCCCCACACTGCAAGGGTTAAGTGCTTGTTTATATCTAGGGGACACTATTAAAGCTGTTTTAGTTCCCCGATTCCAGCTCCCCCCATCTCCATCCAGGCTGACCGGTCCTTGCTGCCTCTTCCCCCCTCCGCTCTGGCAGTCTGAGGATCGTTGACGGCATCACGTTCGACCCATAGCCCTGCATTTATGCACCGAGGGACTGTCTACAAGGTGAAGAGGAGGTGAAAGAGGTGACTGCTGGGAGAGCAGGGATTAGTTATGTGGAAGAATCACACAGCAAAAATGTCAAAAGTGTGTCAGTCATTTACGAACAGAAACTAAAAACAAGCTCAGTCATGAAGGGGTTAAATTAGTATTGGATACTGACACTGCCTCTTTAACACAATGTGAGGGAAAGTGCCACAGGCCAAAAAATACCCCATCTCCAGCATCCTGCCACGTCTGTTGTCACCGCAACCTTACCTTTCTAAAATAAAAATGGCCACTTCCAACATAGCAATCTTATTGAGTAAAAGGCATGTAATGATGTACCTGTGCAGTCGCATAACGTACTAACATGGACCGATCTGTCAGACATGAACGAGCTGCCTTGTAGATGTCTCGATGGCAAGATGCAGCACAAGGTCCAAGACCCGCCACTATCCTTTCCAGGCTCATCATGATCTCAGAGCGGCCCTGAGACTGTGAAAACAAGAATGAATGACAATTGAAAAATGATGTCTCAAAAAAAAAAGGGAGAGTATAAAAGAACAGTATGTATTACCCAAATAAACCACTTAAAGTAATTATTTTCTAATATAGAAAAACAAAAGGGAAAAGCTGACTCATTGTCATGAGCAATGGAGAAGTTTCAAGCACATCTATACACAAAGCCATCTATTGTAGATCACAGAAATGTTCACATTTAGAAAGACTCTTAGAAAACATAAGCAGTTAAGATATCTTCAGTTATAGAGAACTAGCTACAACTGGGTTTATGCAAGAATCGAAATATTATTTCTATTTTTCCCATATGGCTCCATTTCATGTGACCTGTGACATAGGAAACGCCTCAGAACGTAGGCCCAGCAATGATGCAGAGGTCTGAGAAGGTACCCCCTATTTGACAGGTTATATCTATCTAATACTTCCCAAAACCAATATACAAACAGCTAAAAGAAGTAATATTTAATCGATCTGACAGCTAGTTGAATGGAACCTATGAGTCCAGAAACATGGAAGCCGCCATGGCTGAACCGTTTTTAAGGGTGAAAACTATGGGGTCTATCATCTCTACCCAGTATGCAGCCAGTGAAATCTAAAACTTATATCCCAATGTTTGTTCCATGTCAGTAATTCACTAGGCAGTAAAGCCAAGATCATGATTTACTCTGCAATGTAAATCATTGGCATGACCACCTTGCCTGGTGTGTTTTTAGTGTAGAATCCTGGTGGTTTGGGCAAAGGTTCGCCAAAAGCGTTTGGCAAAAAGACAAGTATAGATATCCAAGGGTTAAATTAGTTTTAGCATTACGGGGTCATGGTAAGGACTAATTTTTAGGGGATAAGGTTTAGGGCTACACTGTAGGGTCAGGGTAAGCATTAAAGTTTGCCTAAACCCCACCTTTCTTTTGCTATTGTATAGAGTAGGGAAAGGTTAGAATTATATGTATTGTTGTCCCTATGGGGGATTCACCCTCTCTGTTTGTCCTGGTAACCATTGTCAGCAGGAGAGAAAGTGATGAAAATTACACATTTTAACAGCGGTCATCAGAATAGGAATATAAGAGGCTTATTTCAATGGGAACACCAGCTCTGGAGACAGTTTGGTTTTTGTTTTAAATGAGGCAAAAAGGTCTGTCTAGCCCACCTGGGAAGCTGGAGACTGAAAGGGAGCACATGGAGTACAGCCCCCATCCTCTGATCACCTCCCGAGTCATGCTCCCATCCTCTGACCATCTCCAGTATCAACGTTGTAGCCTTTGATCACATTCAGTGTCATGCCTACAATCTCCGTCGATAAACCACCATGCCCTCATCATCCAATCAGCCCCTGAATCATGCCCACAATCTACGATCAGCTCCTGAGTCATGCCCACATCCTCCAACCATCTCCTGGGTCATGCCCTCATCCTCCGACCATCTATTGAGTCATGCCCTCATCCTCCGACCATCTCTTGAGCCATGCCCCCATTCTCCGACCATCTCTTGAGTCATGCCCTCATCCTCTGACCATCTCTTGAGTCATGCCCCCATTCTTCATCCATCTCCTTAGCCATGCCCCCATCATCAAACCAGCCTCCGAATCATGTCCACAACTTTCTATCAGCAACTTCGAGTTCATGCCCCTATCTTCCAACAATTTCCATTATCCTGCCAGTAGCCTTTTACCACATCCAGTGTCATGCCCACAATCTCTGATTGTCTCCTGTGTCAGGCACTCAGCCTCTGACCACATACAGTGAATGTCATACCCACAACCCGTGACCATCTTCTGTGTAACCTTTGATTTTGAGCTCTGAACATTTTACTTTACCTCCGCATTACGCAGAACTTTCAGCAGGTTAGCAACTGTGTCACTGAATGTGCTTCCCAGAAGACGACCCAGCTTCTGATATAGAGCCCCGAGACAGGCAACTGCAGCTCTGAATAATGAAAGAGGAATAAAGATTCAAATTACTGCCATTCATTTTATGATTTAATGGTTGATAAACATAATACATAACAGGTGCAGCTAAAAAGGTGCAATAGTTGGATAATACTGGAGTGACTCTGGGGTCAAAAGGAGGAGAGCAGGCTTAAAAAAATTAAGGCGTAAAGTAAAATTCTAATACAATGAATAAATACATACAGCTTGTTGGGAAGGCCACTTGGAGAATCATCCTTGCTTCGGATCAGCTCATTACAACGATCGATTGTCTCATAAGCAGTAAACGTATCTCCGGAACTGTAAACCATAGCAACGTTATGTGCCAAAAGTCGACGAACTGGAGGTCCAGGTGAGCTCATCATTATCAGAGTCAACTGCTCAACCAGCTGCTTCTGATTCTGCTTTACCTCGGCCTAAAAACAGAAAACACTTTGATAAATGGACTACTGCACAGTGAAGGCCTGGTTCACACCTGAGCGTTTTACAGCGCGTTCCTACGCTCTGTAAAATGCTCAACATGTGAAAAACAATGATTGCCTATGGGCATGGTTCCCATCTGGGCGTTTTACAGCGCGTGGTTACGCGCTGCAAAATGCTCTACGCCCAAAGTGGTAGAGTAGCTTCTTTGTGGCGTATTTGCCGCGCGTATCCATTGGAATACAGCCAGGTAGCCCTCGGAAACGCGCGTTTGTCGCGCATTTTTTTTACTGCGAATCGTGGTAAAAACGCACGGCACGAAACGCGCATATTCGATACGCCTAGGTGTGAACCCAGCCGAAGTGAACTGTTCCAAAAGTGAAAAGAACTCCGGGAAAATTAAAAACCTACCCCTGCAGTGGGGCAACCCCCGCACTACTAGGGTTCAGTGCCGTTTTATCTAGGGGACACAAATAAAGCAGATATACTCACCTGATCCTCGGTCCTGACGGATCCCTCCCAGCCGCAGCCTCTTCCCCCCTGGGCTCCGGCGGTCTAAGGAATGAGGACGTCATCACATTTTATGCAGGTTCTATTGACCTGCATTAGACATGAGGACACCAAGGGGCATTCCATAGCTGGAGGGGAGAGAGGTGAGTAAATCTTCATTATTTGAGCCCATTAGCCATAACGAGCACTTAACCCTTGCAGTGTGGGGGTAGCCCCACTGCAAGGGATTTTTTGAAATTTTATTTCCTGGAGTTCTTCTTTAAAGAGCATGTAAAGCCAAACATGTTACTTGTGCATAGAGTAGAGAATGGTTAAGACCCCTGTCAGTTTTTTTGCAGTCTCTGTCAAGGAGATTTCCCTTCATTTACTATCCTAGGAAGAGACAGAGCAGGAAGTAAGGATTTTAAACTTGTAAATGGCTCGGGATATAAGCACTTAAAGCCCTGGTACAAGTAATTTTTTTTTTTTATTCCTTATGCTTTCAAAGCGCTACTCACTCTCTCCAAGCTTCTGCGTTGCCCTTCGCATCCTCCTCCACCACCATTTTCTGGCTGCATGACACCCAACATAATCCGACCCACTTTCTGTTATCCCAGGGCGTCATGGGACACTCCCCTTGGGATGTATCACCAAGCTTGCCTGGGCTCACAGTTATAATGTGAGCTACATTACTACAATTTCATATTGTACAAGTACATGTCAAAATGCCCTGTATCTGGCCCGATTCCGATGCTAGCATCGGTATCGGGACATTACTACTTATTATGTTACAACATACGTAGCTGCTGTAAGAGAAATTACCTTAAAATGGAAGTCCAAGCAATTAGTAAAACACACAGTTGAAACATACACCAACCAGCCATAACATTATGACCAGTTGCCGAATATTGAGTAGTTCCCCCTTTTGCCGTTAACACAGCCCTGAACCATAGAGGCATGGACTGCGCTAGACCTCTGAAGGAATACTATGGCATTTGGCACCAAGCCGTCAGTAGCAGTTCGCCAGGATCGCTTCTGTTGTAAAGCCGACAGTCGGCTCTACAAGTTTAAACAGAGTCCCGGCGGCAAAAGTCGCCGGGAGTCTGTTTAAACAGCCCCGATGCTGGCGACGTACACTGTACGTCGTCAGTCACGAAGGGGTTAAGTCCTGTAAGTTGTGAGGTGTGGCCTCCATGGATCAGACTTGTTTTTCCAGCACATCCTACAGATTCTCAATTGGATGAAGATCTAAAGAATTTGGAGGCGAAGTCAACACCTTAAACTCGTTGTTGTGTTCCTCAAACCATTCTTGAACCATTTTTGCAATGTGGCAGGGCACCTTATCCCATGGATGGACAAGGTAATATGAAATTCAGGAGCCAGTCGGCCCAATCCAGAAGCCAGCAGTTTATTTTTTAGAAGCCAGCTTCAATGACAACAATTAGAGAAAACTTAAAAGTTGGGCGCCAGCTGTAATTTTTAGGGAGCATTTACTACTGGGCCCCTGGGATTTGTCCAGCCCTGCATTCCCCTACTGAAAGAGGCCACTGCCATCAGGGAATACCATTTCCATGAAGGTGTATTCTTTGTCAGCATCAATGTTTAGGTAGATGGTACGTGTCAAAGTAACATCCACATGAATGGCAGGACCCAAGGTTTCCCAGCAGAACATTGTCAAAGCATCACACTGCCTCCGCCGGCTTGACTTCTTCCCATAGTGTATCCTGGTGCCATCTCTTTCCCAGGTAAGTGATGCACGCACTCAGCCATCCATATGATGTAATAGAAAATGTGATTTATTAGTCCAGGCCACATTCTTCCATTGCTCCATGGTCCAGTTCTAATGCTCATGTGCCCATTGTAGGTGCTTTTAGCGGGGGTCACGGGTCAGCATTGGCAACCTGACGCTGCCACATACACAACTAACTGCGATGCGCTGTGTGTTCAGACACCTTTCTATCAGGACCAGCAATAACTTTTTTTCAGCAATTTGAAGTAGAGTAGCTCTTCTATTGGATTGGACTACACAGGCCAGTCTTTGCTCCCCATGTGCATCAATGACCCTTGGCCACCCACAACTCTGTTGCTGGTTCACTAGTTTTCTTTCCTTGGGCCAGCTTTGGTAGGTCCTGACCACTACAGGCTGGGAACATCGCCCAAGAGCTACTCTGACCCAGTCATCTAGCCATCACAATGTTTTCCTTGTCAAAGTAGCTCAAATCCTTACGCTTGCCCATTGTTTCTACTTCCAACACATCAACTTCATGGACAAAATGTTTACTTGTTCCCTAATATATCCCCCCCCCCCACTTCCAGGTGGCATTGTAACCAGATAATCAATGTTATTCACTTTACCTCTCATAGGTCATAATGTTATGGCTCATCTGCGTATATGACGCACAGTCCCTAAGACACCACTGGCTTTAAAGTTCATCCAAACTGATTCATTGTCCAATCAGCAGGCTGGAGGCATAAGGATGACATATAAATCCACAAAGTTAAACTGTGGAAGCAGGGAATAATTGTGTCACCTGTCTGGTTTTATAGTGTGGGAGAGGTGTGGAAATGACATGACTGGCTGAGAAGAATTAGCAATCCTGCGCGAGTTAAAACAGTAAGCACCCAGAAATATAAAAATACAAAGCCAGAGCCAATATGATCACAAATTACTGTGTCACTTCATACTTCTGCAGACTATTCCTCCAGCCCCTGTGTGTACTGAGTTGAAGACCTGCTATTAAAGGATGGGAGGAAGTATAAATGGAAGTATAAATCGACTACAAGTACTGTGAGGTCACCAGACCTGTACTCCACTGAGAACTACAAGTCCTTCTGCTGTAGTGGCAGATGGGACTTGTAGTCTTTTCATTCAGATTCCTTGAATGGCCCTGTGAATGAAGGATCTGGAGCCAAGCACATCTGCACTGGATTCAAAATGAGACATGTTTTTGTGGGAAGAAGATTCAGGGAAGAGGGAGGGTGGAAGAGGGAGGGTGGAGGGTGAAGGGTTTGGATAATGAGATTATACTAATATTAAATATGGATGAAACATGGTCTAAAAGGTGGGATCACACGGCAGATGTGACATCACTAATTCATCCACAGACAGTTCACACGGCAGATGTGACATCACTAATTCATCCACAGACAGTTCACACGGCAGATGTGACATCACTAATTCATCCACAGACAGTGCACACGGCAGATGTGACATCACCAATCATCCACAGACAGTTCACACTGCAGATGTAACATCATCAATCATCCACAGACCGTTCACACGGCAGATGTGACATCACCAATCATCCACAGACCGTTCACACTGCAGATGTGACATCACCAATCATCCACAGACAGTTCACACTGCAGATGTGACATCACTAATCATCCACAGACAGTTCACACTGCAGATGTGACATCACTAATCATCCACAGACAGTTCACACGGCAGATGTGACATCACAAATTATCCACAGACAGTTCACATGGCAGATGTGACATCACCAATCATCCACAGACCGTTCACAAGGCAGATGTGACATCACCAATCATCCACAGACCGTTCACAAGGCAGATGTGACATCACAAATTATCCACAGACAGTTCACACGCAGATGTGACATCACAAATTATCCACAGACAGTTCACACGCAGATGTGACATCACAAATTATCCACAGACAGTTCACACGCAGATGTGACATCACAAATTATCCACAGACAGTTCACACGCAGATGTGACATCACAAATTATCCACAGACAGTTCACACGCAGATGTGACATCACAAATTATCCACAGACAGTTCACACGCAGATGTGACATCACAAATTATCCACAGACAGTTCACACGCAGATGTGACATCACAAATTATCCACAGACAGTTCACACGCAGATGTGACATCACAAATTATCCACAGACAGTTCACACGCAGATGTGACATCACAAATTATCCACAGACAGTTCACACGCAGATGTGACATCACAAATTATCCACAGACAGTTCACACGCAGATGTGACATCACCAATCATCCACAGACAGTTCACACGGCAGATGTGACATCACCAATAATCCACAGACAGTTCACACGGCAGATGTGACATCACTAATTCATCCACAGACCGTTCACACGACAGATGTGACATCACTAATTCATCCACAGACAGTTCACACGGCAGATGTGACATCACCAATCATTCACAGACAGTTCACACAGCAGATGTGACATCACTAATTCATCCACAGACCGTTCACACGGCAGATGTGACATCACTAATTCATCCACAGACAGTTCACACGCAGATGTGACATCACCAATAATCCACAGACAGTTCACATGGCAGATGTGACATCACCAATAATCCACAGACAGTTCACACTGCAGATGTGACATCACTAATTCATCCACAGACAGTTCACACGGCAGATGTGACATCACTAATTCATCCACAGACAGTTCACACGGCAGATGTGACATCACCAATCATCCACAGACAGTTCACATGGCAGATGTGACATCACCAATAATCCACAGACAGTTCACACTGCAGATGTGACATCACTAATCATCCACAGATAGTTCATTTTGAACTCAATGCTTGGAGCAGTCCCTAGTTCTCCCACATAGAATTAACAGGTTGATGACCCCCTGTGTGCCTGTCATAGAGCTCCCTTATACTCAGCACACACGACGAGTGGGGGACCCCAGAAGGCACCACCCAGATGTGTCCCCTCTGTACAGTGTGGTTACCCCAGCTACAGCATCCGCCCCCTCCTAATTACCCGAGCTGTGACGGGCAGCACCATCCTCAGATACTGCAGCCATTCTAGTACACGCAGAGCACGCTGGGGCTCTTCTAGGACAGACACTTCCAACAGCTGCAGCCGGTCCGAGCGCTCCATTCCTCGGTAGAACGCCGTGAAAATCACATCTGGGCTCTGCGCATAGGTCTGCCGGGGCCGCCGGGCCTTCTATCGGCAATCGTCTCCAAGACCTGTCAACTCTACGGATCGGCTATCCGCTCTTTAGGCTGCAGAGCGTCGAGCTAATCGATGTAAGCTGCGGCTCGTGGAAGGGGGCTGATGTGCTGGAAATAAAGAAAGTTCATTTTCAGAATCGTATAAAACCTCATGCACAGGGGCAGGAAAAAAGCTGCTTTTGGTGACGTTTTAATGCGTTTTTTTTAACCAATATGTCCATGTGCTTTGTGACATTTAGGGCACCTTCACACGAGATGCGGTGTCTGGAGGTTTTCAGCAACTGTATATCACCAGTCACTGCTATGGAACATAGAAAACAATTGTTTACACCATAACGCGGGGTAATATGTTGTGTGGTGCTCTGCGGAAAAATGTAGACGTTTTGCAATGTGCTGGACCACAGCACAACATTACAGGCTGCTCTGCAGGGACCTGAATGGAGTATACATTTTGTACACTCAAATAAAGTTAAGAAGGAAAAAAAACACACTCAGGGCGCTTACTGTCACAATATAAACTAGTATAAAACTCTCAAATTTATTTTCAATAATAAATCCAGATGAAACAAATATACATCACCCAGCAAAGTATTTCTTTACATTATTGCCTCAGCACTTACAGCCATCATGTTTCTGAACAACTGCAGCTCTCTCAGCTCAGCTTCCCTAAACTTCCTGTCCAGTACAAGATCAAGCGACAGAGCATTCTCCAGCAGCTGTCCATCTACTAGATTGGAGAAGGCAGAATTTGAAGAGCAGGAAACTGAAATGGCTTTCCTTACTGTGCCTGTGCGTTTGTAGAGACACACAGCTTAATAACACACACATGGATGGCTCCATAGGACCCTTGCAGTGGGGCTCCCCCTGCACTACAAGGCTTAAGTGCTCATTTGCATCTAGGTGCTAACATAATGAAGTTATATTCACCCAAACCTCGGAGCCGGCCAGCTGTCACAGCGCTCCCTCCAGCCCATCTCCCCCTCCCTGCAGCATTGGAATCTTCCTCAGCGTCCTCATGTCTTTACACTGTGTATAGACGTGATGATTTAAGGGATCTTAGGCCGCTGCAGAGGTGGGGGAGAGATACTGGGAGGACTGGTTTAAGAAGAAACCGGCTCGGAGCTTTGGGTGAGTATAGATTTATTTATTTTTTTAACCTAGACACAAACGAGCAGTTAACCCTTGCAGTGCGGGGGTAGCTGGTAGTGCCTTATGCTTAGGAAGAAATCTGTCTCGCAAATTCCCACATAAGTTCACCAGGTCAGTGAACCTCGAACAGGCAGGATTCCCTGAGAACCTACAACAGAAGCGAACCTAAACCTCATCTCTAATGATCAGCATTGAAACTAGAGGTGCACTGAAATCAAAATAAAAAAAATGTCAGTCAGTGTTTTTTTATAAACTATTTAATTTTTTATATTTATTTTAATTTTTTTATTCATTTTTTTATTGAATATTTTTTTTTTACTTTACTTTTAGGGGCTTAGGTGAAATATTAGGGGTCTAAACAGACCCCTAATATTTCCCTTTTAAAATAGAAAGAGATTGAGAACACAGAGTCCTCAATCTCTTTTTCTGCAAACCCAGTTATCAATGAACAGGAATGCTCTATACTGAGTGTTCCTGTTCATTCATAACTTGAGAACATAGTGTGTTTACTATAAACTAGGGCTGGTAATGATTAAAATGTTTCCTGTTCGATTAATAAAAACAAATTTTAATCGACTAATTTCGATTAATTATAACGCACATACAGAGGGGGGTCTCACCAGAGCTTTGAGGGGACCTCACCAGGGTAGCAGGGCTCTGTGGGGTCCAACCAGCCTTGTTAGAACAACAAGAGGGCGCAAAACTAGGTCAGCTGACTGCCTGGACCGAACATATCAGGGAAGGTGACAGGAACAATAAATATATATGTATAATGTACTTACTTATGTGGGTCTGGGAACCAGATGTGAACCGGCCTGTGAGGAGGATCAGGATGTCCAGAATGTATGTTGAATGGCGGCAG
>NW_017306412.1:191568-193919 GCF_000935625.1 Nanorana parkeri | reverse complement strand
ACTTGTAGTTTCCTAGTAGTACAATGACATTATAGAACATGGAATAGAATATAGTCAGTTTCAGCCATATTCTATTCCATGTTCTATAGCTTGAGCAGGGTGCTGTAAAAAAACATACCAGTGTGGGGGGACAGCGGCCGGGAACATCGAGGCGGGTCTCTGTATCAGGTGGCTGCTGCTGGGTCCTCGCAGCTGAGGTAACGGAGGGAAGGGGAGGAGTCCCCTGACGTCACGGACATCGACGTCAACGGACTCCTCCCTCCTTCCCTTCGTTACCCATCACGGACAACTACATCACCCGACTCCTCCCCCCTTCCCTTCGTTAGCCGACAGAGCCACTCGGGGAGGGGGGGAGGAGTCCGGTGACGTCGATGTCCGTGACGTCACCGGATCTCCGACGGAAGCCGGCGGAGAGGTGAGTACTTTGATCGATCAAAATAATTTTGATCGATCAAAGAAATTAACGATTAATCGACGGATTAATCGTTAATTTCCACACCCCTACTATAAACATATCATGAATGAACAGGAGGTGATGTAGATCACTTCCATTCATTCATAATTGAGGATGTAGTAACCATACTCTGTCCTCAATTATCTACAAACACTCAGCGATCACTGATCTCTGAGTGTTTGCATGGCTCTCCATCCTGACAGCTGTCACAGGAGGCTGATCGTGCGGTGTAGGGAGGAGAGCTCAGCCTCCTGTGACAGCGCTGGCTATCTCCGCCCACACACCGTTCTGCCGGACTGTGACAGGAGGCTGAGCGGTGTAGGAGGAGAGACGCCGGCCGCTCACAGCGCTCGGCAGCCTGTCACACTTTCTCTCCTCCCCGCTGGGACACAGAGCAGCGCCCAGAGGGGAGTAAAGAAAGCAAGGATGCGCCGCTGTATCAATTATGTACAAACACTCAGCAATCACTGATCGCTGAGTGTTTGTAGCATGCTCTCCTCTCTGACAACACTCTGTCACAGGCTGAGTGAGCGGTGCGAGAGGAGAGCCCAGCCTCCTGTGACAGCGCCGTCTCCGCCCCCACACCGCTCTGCTGCACTGTGATAGGCGGCCGAGCGGTGTCGGAGGAGAGACACCGGACGGCTCACAGCGCTCTTGTCCCGCAGCGCTCGGCCGGCTGTCACTTTCTCTCCTCCCCACTGGGACACAGAGCAGTGCCCAGCTGGGAGGAAAGAAATCACGGATGTATCAGCAGATAAATGGCACTTTCAGCATTTAGCCAAAAGTGCCATTTTTGGCCGATATGTTTCGGCGGCCCATATATATCGGTGCATCCCTAATGGAAACCATGCCTCCCTTGTCTTTGGAATATTTGACAAATGTGAAATTGGTGGAGTTTTTTAGTTTAAAAAAAAAAAATAATAACACTCCTGACTCATTACCACCAGTTTGTTACCCGTGACACTACACGGTTATCATATACATTGCCTGAGTCTTTTACATCACTTGCCAAAGCCAGCCATGGTATGGGCGGCCCTAGTTACAGGCAAGCATAAGCAGCTATTGTTACAGCTAGATGGTATCATTGCTGCACTGCACAGGTCACAGTCTCTGATTCATAAAAAGCAAATGCTATGATTCTAAGTGACACAGCTATGATAGTGCCTTTCATTTATGAGCCAAGTATTAAATCACACCTTTATTTGACTTTTCTGACTCATTGTCACATGGCAACACCCACACATACGCACCAAGGAAGTTGGATTAGCAGAACCCATGATAATTCTTTATAAAGATGCCTCTAGATTGTAAATTCCGTTGTGCTGGCCTCTTATGCCATTTCATGTTTTGTTGTTCAAATGTTTTACAGTGTAATTGTATTAATTATCTCCTGCAACACTTATTAATCTGGTGCATATACTATACAATTATCAAGCCGTTCTAGATGCTTTGGGTGCATTTAGAGCAGTTGCTTGCATAAATATGTATTAAAGTGACACTAAACTCAGGAGTTAAATCTTACAAATACATTCAAGTACCTTAACTATTAACAAAAATTTATCTTATTTGTGTATCACTCGGCTGTAGATCCTCAAATCATCTCTGAATTGGTGCTGACACTGTCCTTCCTTCTGGAGGGGGGCTACTTTTGTTCCCCATAGTCCCTGTGTGTGTTGTAAAGTAGTCATCGCTCCAAGGTCACTCCTGTGATGGACTACAATCTCAAAACAAATTCGATAACCAAATGTGAGATTGTAGTCCATCACGGGAGCGAGCTTGGAGGAGCTTGGAGGAATCAATAAAATTCAGTTCTGGAATCTTGATGTTGTGAATCCAGGCAATTTGGGCCTAAATAAAGATTCTTCACCACAAAATAAAGAACTAGGGAGAGCACAGC
>NW_017306412.1:120419-191522 GCF_000935625.1 Nanorana parkeri | reverse complement strand
ACGTTGCCACAAGGCTGCTTAACACAGACATCCACTGACTATACTTTGTATGAACCTGACTCTGACAGAGTTATCCAGGCTCCTAGTTTTGAGTCCAAGAGACTATGTAAAGGTTGTTAAAGCCCTGATAAAGGGGGAATTTTTGGCCCTTAAAATGCATTGGTTGTCACCCAAAAACCTTTTGACACCCATAGAATGACTAATATACAATTCTGGACTCTTGAGGACCCATTCCCACCAACACGTTGGTGTGAACTGTGTCCATCCGTGACAAGACAAATTTCCTTGTCTTGCGTTGGGGCTGCACTGGAGAAAACGGTACTCCATGCAGTACTTTTTTTCAGCACAGCAGTATGCAACGCAGTACAATTGTCTCACACCACGCTGTGCCCATAGAATTTAATGCGATTTCACTTGTGACATTTCAATAAAGTTAAAAAAAAAGTAAACAGTGCGATGTGCCAGGATTGATGATACTAAACATCCATTTCCAAAGCCAGAGGACCCATATATCAGGAGGACCCCCACTTTTTGGAGAGCAGCTTGACCCAGGAAAATTAGAACTAATAAAATACTTTTCTGCCACAAAACAAAGAACTGGGTCCAGAGCCTCGGGTCTTCCTCTACTAGTGGTAAAACTATAGCAACAGCAGCCCAAGCAGCTGCTATGGGGCCTGGGGGTGACGGGGGGCCCCATTAGGTTGTTGAGGCAAATTGAACATAGAACTTGTGAAGATAATACAGTACTGTATTATTAAGGGTTGGAGGGGTTGCAGTTGATGACAACTGTAGTCCCCTGTAAAGTCTACAATGTAGAGATGACTTCAGATGCACAAGAGGAGTCTTTGGGATCTTGGCATCATTACCCACAGCTCAAGGAGAGGTCGTCAGAGGACCCCATCACATTTTTGCTATGGGGCCCCCGTGATCTGTAGTTACGGCCCTGCTTCTACTCCTGTAACTTCCTCTCTCTGGTTCATGTGTCTCCTATCATACTCAATATTCCAAGTCTGGTTTGTATAATCTGAAGCTGTAATAAGTAATGGCACCTATCTTGATACATCCGACCTTCTGTAAGTAAATGACAGCAGGGGGTGTGTTTGAAAATGTATTTAAAGCATTAAAAGCATGTAAGCCAACTGGGTTCCCAGAATACTGACAAAAGGGAGTGGGATGGACTGGTGGACGTGGGCTATGCCTCAATAAAAACTAAAGCCACAAGGAAATAAACAGAGTTCCATGTTTTCATTTCAGGGCTTGTTCACACCATGTTCGGGCTAGATCCGGACCAGAACGTTTTTTTCTCTGCACCTAAAATGCATCCCAATGTATTCTTATGGTATTTCTGGGCTCTGTTTACACCAGTGCAGTCCGCTCCGATGCGGGTAAAACAAATGCTGCATGTATGAATTTTTCTGGTCTGGAACACACCAGAGCGCATATAAACGCATTAAAAGTGCATGCAATGCACTGGACTGCTCCTGAAAGCCCATTTTAAGCTAAAAAAAAAAACCTGCACTGGAACGCGTCAAAAACACACTGCGCCGTGTTTGCAGATCTGGTCTGGATATGGTGTAAACAAGCCCTCCAGGCTTTATTTTCAGTTCTTGGTAGTGTGTAATTTTTAGTGTAGTGTGTAGTTTTTTAGAACTGTACTGTGTCTGCACTAGATCCAGAAGAAAATTCTGTTTCCCCTTTATTTTATTACAACAAATTTTAGAACACTGCAGAAGAACTTTCCTGGCCCTTTCCTATCTATATACAGAGGAGGCCTGGATTGCCACCTGAAAGAGGAAGAAGAAGCCAGTTATAGCTGATCACGACATCACAGCAGTTATGATTGTCTATCTCAAGAGTGCTTATAAAATGTGTGCAGTTGTTGACATTTTTAAGGCTGAACTCTGGGATAAGCATATATTATCTAAATACAAAAGGCATGAGTATTCCTTCTTGAATCTTGTAGTGCTTTGTGTACATCTTCCAGACCTGTGTCAGTGTGAAACGTTTCCTCTGTACAGGAGCTTCAGATAATAAAGACCAGTCACTGCTGCTCTCTGTGCTTGTGCAGGGTGACTGGTCTTGTATCCTCCCCTTCCTGTAGTTTTCTGCAGTGGGTGGGGCCTGCTGGGTGCCTCTCACAGCGCTACTCTCTGCACATGCTATGTGCATCCCAGCGATGTTGGCATTGCTACCTTTACAAGGTTTACTATTTACTAAATAGTATTACTTACTATTTAGTTTAGCAAAGGCATTTGGTGCACACAAAGTGGATTTATATCATTTGTGGCCATTAAGGAATATATTTTGATGATTTTGTATCAGTTTGAGCAAAAATCAAACACATAGGACTAGTTTTCATTAGATTGCTATACCCTGGCACCAGGTATTTTGCAGTGTGCAATTATGTATACAGTTTTTCAATGTAAAAGCTACAGTAGCTATACAATAGAGATCATTGTATGGGATGACCAGTAGAGTGTGCTACTGGAGCATTATTGGCTTTACCATGTTCTTTGTCCTCAGACACTACAACGCAAGGAAAATTTAAATAATGCGTTTTGGTGAGTGACTATGTGCATATGTATCTAGGATTGCCAAATAAGAGCAAAAATAATGTTTCTTAGAGACAGAATACACCAAATAATTTTTGTAGCTCTCTGGACCTACAATGTATTTGCAACCCACTTTTGACACCTACTTAAGTTTACAACATACATACAATCTCCTATTGCAGAGACTGCTAGGTTACAGAGTCTGTTCAGACTTCTCCCAGACACTGCTTACTGTGCACCCTAAGAGATTGTCCTAACTGCCCCAATTCCACCCTCCTATTTATCAATGTCACTTACTGAAATGTAGAACATGGAGCAATGCTGTCTCATCCATCCACTCACAGAGGAGCTGTTGAGGGCAGGCGCAGAATGTAACGTTACTTTAGCATGTGTCCCCTACATTTGGCCATGTGGTAAAAACACAACAAAACAGGCATATACCCTGGATGGGGCTTTTAAGGTATGCAAACAAGGCCTTCAATTAAAACAACATATAAGCTCCAATATCTGAGTACTGATTCTGCAATTACCTAAATGCAGTTTGAGTCCCACAATGTCGTGATGAAATAGTACCAAAGTGGTAGTTGGAACATTGATGTTTCCTCAATGCATTTCACCATACATGGCTTCTTCAGGAGGATGTTACAACAAGTGTGGACCAATAGAAACAAGGACATGGACTTGAGCTATGGAGACTCCCCCCAGGGGGCTGCAGGAGGGGGAACGACCGTGCAAGGAATGTAAGGGCGGACGCATGTCCTATGCTGGCATGTCATAGGCTCCCACTCCCCCAGAAGGTGCACTGATAGCTATATAAAGGTTCTATTTAACTATCAAAAGTCTTATTCTGCGCTAAAACCTTTATCTTTCCTTTTAATTATTTTGTTTGCTATGTTGAAAAGCTAGCATACGGGAAACGTCAACAAGTTTCACCAGTCATTTTTTACATCTAAATTCTGAATGGTCCACATAATTAGGGATGGCAGGAGTGTGTGCATTGCCCAAAGCCATTGTGGTAGAAGGTGTTTTCTTGCTCTCAAGATTTTCACTCCAAGATCTGCAGTGCACAAATGATGTTGCAACACTACTGTGCTCTGCACAATTCATAAGGACAATAACTGTCCAGCACAAAACCAAACCCAATCATTTACCAAGAAGTCCACTATTGTACTTGCATATCCTATGGAGTTGCTCCTTCATTGCTTAACATTGCTATATCTTGCCATGTCACTGCCTCCTCTCTAGCAACTGAATTTTGGCAGTGATTTGAGCAGTGATGGAATGACTTTCCCTAGAAACGTTGCATTCCAGTGATCGTGCTGCTGGCGAACTATTGCCAGGAATACAATTACCCAACTGGCATGGCTCTAAATAGCCTATAGCTGCACCCTGTGTCATGAAAGCAGCAAGTACCCAGCCCAATGCAGGGCAATCCTGTAGGCATTGAGGTGTTTATACAGATTCAGAGACATACTAATAATTATGAAGTGAAAATGGTACATAATAGTTTCTCTGAAGTATGACATATCCCTGCATACAAGAAAAACGTGATTCCTTACTGACTTGCCCTTGTGAATCATTTCCTTCAAGAATGACGGCACCAGTTCCTAGACTGTATAACTTCTTGCTCTATTTTCCTTGTGTATTGGCTAATGCATGGGAAAAACACAGATGATGTCACCTTTATTTAAATCATTACAGAATACTATCAAAAAGCATGTCCTGTAGAAATTTAAAAGGGCACAGTACTGTACTTACTGTATATTATATTAGTATATATATTAAGGATTCTAAGATTTTCTATGTATATAATACTGTAAAGAAGTTCTAAGGGTGCTATACATTGTACGATTTCTGTTCGGAAATCATACACAAAAGGTCTTTCAAACAATAATAGAACAGTTGATGGTACACCGCCGATCTTCATTTTTGATATTGTGATCTAAATTTTTCAATCGGTCAGGTTGCAAAATCTTTCTCTGGCTGAACGAAAATCGATGCACATGCGCAACAGGAAATTATTTCTGTCTTTTGTCAAAAATTGGTGGGTTAGTATGGCTAAGGAACGATTTCCGAAATCAACATTTGACTATGCCTGATGGGGAAGTCTAGGCATAATCGAATGAGGGTTCGGGCCAGAAACGAAAAGTTTTGAGCGAAAACAATACAATGTAAGGCTACCTTTAGGCATTTTAATACAGAAATGCCCCTTTCAGACAGGTGGTCGTATCAGCTCCACCTGTTAGTTTTACAGACGGATCCGATAGGAAGCCAGATGTTATTCCCTGGGCTGCGTTTATATCTGATTCCCCATTGTGCTAACATGGGTCCGGTAAGTACATAGTTACATAGTATTTGAGGTTGAATAAAGACATAAGTCCATCAAGTCTAACCTTTAGCGTATGTGCATTTATGTTTGAGCAGGTGCGTGCGTGTGTTTTAATCCATGTGCGATTTTGCTCTTAGGCGTACCTGTACCCCTGTATGTTATGTTCTATGAGGAACGCGTCCAAGAGTTTCTTGAATGATTCCACACTCTTAGCTGCGATCACTTCCTGCGGCAGCGAGTTCCAGACCTTAACCGCTCTAACTGTGAAGAACCCCTTGCTCCCTGTGTGAAAAAAAAATAATTCCACCATTTTTTGGTTGTGCCCTCGGGTCTTTGTTACGGAGCTGACTGTGAACAGTTTGTTAATAATGTTGCTGTCGCCCTTGAATAGTTTATACAGGAGAATCATGCCCCCCCCTTACTCTCCTAACCTCCAAAGAGAACATATTTAATTTTAACAACCTCGTTTCATAGTTCAGGTCCTCGAACCCCTTAATAAGTTTGGTTGCCCTCCTCTGGACTTTTTCCAGCTCAAGGACATCCTTCCTGAGTATCGGTGACCAAAACTGGACCGCATACTCCAGATGTGGCCGAACCAGTGATCTGTAAAGTGGCAAAATGATAGACTTGTCCCTGCAATACATTCCCTTCTTAATGCATGACGGGACTCTACTTGCTTTGTTTACAGCAGTCTGGCACTGCGAGCTGTTCTTCAATCGGCGGGCTATAATGACCCCCAAATCCTTCTCCGTTTCCGACTTCCCTAGTGGCACCCCCATAAGTGTATAGTCTATTTGCCTATTTTTTTACTCCAAAGTGCATTACCTTACATTTATCGACATTGAACTTCATCTGCCATACAGTTGCCCACTGCCCGATATTATCCAGGTCCTCCTGTAATGTTATAATGTCTAAATCCGTGTAAAAGTAAAAATCTTTTCCTTCATCGTAAGATAGAGAAAAAAGCTAGACATACACGAATGTCACAATATTGACATCCCTTTCCGAACTGCTCTGATCTGCTCTGCTCTGCTGATCGGAAGTGACAGGCACCCGTGTGAAAGGGGCCTAAGATACAGTATTTAAAATTCCTGAAAAAAATTCTTATGTTGGTGATTTGGTGTATGGCAAGTGCGCATCACATGTGCGCCAAAAAATTAAAATGTTGTAACAACAATAGTTCATCATGTCCACTGTCTTTATCACAGTTCACGCATTCATTCTACACGTTGCCTGAAGTTGCTCTTTAAAGGTTCACTCCAGTCAAAACGTTAAGCTGAATCTTGGGATGCAAACAGGAGTCATCTGCTCAGGGATTCAGATTTTTGTATTCAGGCATTGCGGTTATGCACTAGTTCACCCCAATGACCTTTGTCTGTTATCTGCTGATCTGGGAACCTCTGATGGCTACCTGTTTATAATGCAGGCAAGAGATTTTTTTTATTTCACTTAAATTTGTTAGAGGGGATTGACTTTCCCTGACTTCATGGCCATACGCACTGGCATCCCATCATCCAATGACCCTGCATTAAATGCCAGTAAGGACACTGTCTAGAGACATGGCTCCTACTTTTTACCCTTTCACTGCTGGGCACTGCCTCCAATTTTTACCTTCAGGTGACCAAACCAGCTCTTCTATTTTTCACCTGTACATCACAAACTTGAAGGAACGCAAAAGAACCCAGGACCATTTCTGAAAGCTCAAAACCTACAGAATAAGGAAATGCCCCTGACTATTTTTTCTACCCCTGAGTCATTTTGAGAATGTCTATTAAAACATACACAAGCTAAAAAACGTTTCTACGGCATCTATTTAAAATCTTTGTAATGTAAACATATTTTTTGTATCTATGAATCCTTATTTGCGTAGGTATACATTATGGGGAATTTATCAAAACTGGAGCAGTTGCCCATCTCTTTAGTTTGCTCAGTTGAGATTTGCAAATGAGAGATAGAAGCTGATTGGTTGCAATGCTATTCTGCTCCAGATTTCGTCTGCTCCTGTTTTGATAAAGTCCCCCTTATGTGCGTATTGCTTAATTTTTTTTTAGATACAAAAATGTTTTAAATGTTTTCAAGTTTTACATGTTTCAAATAATTTATTTTATTTCAATTAATTAACTTTGTTAAATTAATTTGATCAAATAACGTTGACAAGTTCATTTAAAAAAACAAAAACCTTTAGATGTTTCCCCTGTGTGCCGAAGACAGAAATTGGGGCCTACTTAGTAGAACAGCACCCAGACTGGAAGAGGGAGGAGCAGCGCTCCATAACAGGCATGAGCTGACAAGAACCATACTGACAGGAGGAGAAAGCAGAGTGAACAGGAGGCTGTCTCATCGCTGTGCTGGTACTGTGGCTTTACTCATTCAGTTACAAGCTGGGGGCAAGAATAAAGCTATGGAAGCAAATCAAATGCACATGTACACAGTATGGAAAGCATTTAGTAATTGTAGGTCATTTTCTATAGTGCGTTCATATTACAGCATATGATACGATGCAACATGATGCAAAGACTTTTTAAAGAAAGTAATTAATTTTTATAAATCTATTTACTTTTACACTTAACACAGGAGCTATGGCAGAAGGAGGATGGCAACCCTACTCCTGATGTAAGAGTTCAGAATTCCAGTAAATGTGTGTAAGGTCCATTGGTATCAAGCTGCAAAACCTGTCTGTTTCCATATGTCCCATGACGCAGCACAGTCCCAGCTTCAACCCAGCTAGGGTGAGATTCCAATTCTTGTTGGCACTGAGATATGAACTGTGCATACAACTCCATGCCAAGCTCCTTGCCTGCATTTGAATGGTACTGCATGCAGCGGCCCTTTGCCTTTCCTCCAAGAGTTGCCTGAGGGACAATCAGAATGTTTCCTGGAAGTTCAATGATTGATACATGCTTCCCATTTTCCGTTTCACTCAATTTTATTTTCAGCACCGAGCTCACTGAAAAAGAGACATATCTTAAGGTTTACAAAAGAAAGAGAAAAAAAAAACACAAACATTTGTCCTACAACAAAAACTGACATGGTTCTAGGTCTTACGTACCAGAGGGAATCCCAGTTTTGCATTGGGCACGTGACTTGAAAGGTATTACCAATTTGTCCCTGACTCTGTCCACATATATGCCATGTGGGAGAATGTGCAATGTCACACGCGATCATGCATTGCATGTTGCAATGCCATTATTTCTTAATGGCACCCCAATGCACCGAGCCATCACACGTGCGTTGTATTGCACCACATGATAACCTATTACCGTGCGATGAATATGCAGCACATCAGTCAAGAAATTACTGCTTTAATAAGAGCCTAATGGCACAGGTGTTTTGCTGTTAGACAGGTTCTATGCTAACACACAAATGTCATAGTTAGGTAAATCAGATATCCTGGCAGTAGAGCAGGCCTCACTTGGTATATAAGGTGTGGAAGCTGACCTACATTATTGCCCAGTGATCTAAAAGGATCCTGCTCTTACCTATAATTACTTTACTCTTTCAGCAGCAAATAGATGTGCAGGACTGACCTGACTGCCTCTGGCATCTATGCTCATCACTGGGTACCTACACACAAATGTGGTCACATTGTGCAATTGTTCATTTTTAGCCTAGGGAAGGAAGTGGAGGAGAGGCTCTGCAGATACCTCCAGCATTGGTGATGGTGGCGGTGGGGGGACCATCGCATTCAGACATGGTTTTCCAACCCCAACAAACTCTGGCCAGAAGGTATCGGCTAATACCCCATACACATTAAAATGTATGCAAAGCCAAAATGTTTTTGTGTTTTGTGTGTTTTTAACAGCATATGGAATGGTTAAAACCTGTCAGTTTATTTTTTGTTGTCTACCTCCCATTGAGAAGATTTCCCTTCACTTCATGTCCAGGAAATGCAACAAGTGTTAGGTGTCTCCCTTGAAAGATTTCCTCTTTGTTCCTGTTCAGGTGAGATCTCAACATTTTGGATTTTCTCTCACTTTCAGTCCTTGTTAAAATGGTCATTTGGAAAAATAGGAAGTGTGAACCTTCCCAGCAGTTAGACAGTAATAAAAATAGAAACATGGAAAGTTTATTTAGAGCCATCTAGAATATTAAGCCGGTCAACAAAAAGCGCTTTCATTTTCTTTATTGGCACATAATGAAACTCCTCTTTACATACCTATTTTTGGAATTACATCTTTGGTTGATCCTTTAAAAAAGCAAAGATAGATAACCATACCCCTTTGTATCTGCAAAGAGAGAAGTAAATGCTGTTTAAACAATATTTAGCTATGCAGACTGCTTTCATTAAAAACAAAATTAGTTTTCATTTTTTGTTGTTTTAATCCGCAGCTTCAAAATAATTCATACAACAAATTCTGCAGAGTTTACACCATCACTCCCCTTTTATATATTGACATCAATGTGCATATATGTGTTTTATTGCTTGAATACACACATCTCCTAGGTCAATGGTCTTTTGACATCTTATAATATCCCAGTTGGCTGGCTAGCCTTGGGATATAAGAACAAGATTGGACATTATTGCAAATTAAGGGATGGAGAGGATAAACAACAGAATATTCTTGCTCTGCACCTATACACCTATAACCAAATAATAAAAGAGTAGGGAAAAATATTGTACTCTGCTTGCAGCCTCCACCACCCATTGTCCTTCATTGTTAGGATGCAGGCAAATCCCGCTACCTAGTGTCCTTTATTGCTAGAATGCAGGCAGCTCCCACCACCTAGTGTCCTCCGTTGCTAGAATGCAGGTAGGCTCTGCGGCCCTGTGTCCTTGATTGCTAGAACACAGGCAGCTTCCGCATTCTAGTTTTCTTCATTGCTAGAATGTAGGTAGCTTCTGCCACCTTGTGTCCTTTATTGCTAGAACGCAGACAGATCCTGCTGTCTAGTGTCCTTTATTGCAAGAACACAATCAGCTCCTACCATCTAGTGTCCATCATTGCTAGGACACAGGCAAATCCTACCATTTACTGTCTTTTATTGCTCGGATGCAGCCAGCTCCTACCGCCTAGTGTCCTTCATTGCTAGGATGCAGGCAGCTTTCTGCACCTAGTGTCCTTCATTGCTAGGATGCAGGCAGCTCCTGATGCCTTGTGTCCTTCGTTGCTAGGATGCAGGTAGCTCCATACCACCTAGTGTCCTAGCAAACAATAGAGCACATTTGTGCAGTATGCTGTCAACATGTGAACATTAGCTGTTTGTGTCCCCATTAGAGAAATTTCTAATCACTTGATATCCTGGAAATGAGTAGAAATCCCCTTAACAGGGACACCGCAATAAAGACCTGACCTATTACCCCTCTCGGTCAGGTCTTTATTGCGCTAAAACAAAGAGACATTTTGGCTGGAGTTGGGCTTAAATACATACAAAGGCTTCTTACCTCTGTCCATTCTGCCTCAGAGTCTTCATCTGGAGGTTTAACCTGCAGCTTGGCATGTAAACACTGTTGAAGGATGACACGGGCAGTTACCTCCCTGTCAACTGCTGCCATCTGCAACCAAACACAATGAAATTACAGAAAATTAATCAGCCTCAATTCACAAAGCTTTAACACAAGGATAAGGATCTTTATTTTAAGCATGTAACTGTCATTTCTGAAACTCAGCAGAAAAAACTGTCACCTTTTTTTTGAGGCTGGGTTCCCACCTAGGCGGTTTTCCGCGCTTTCGTACTCGCGGAAAACCGCACAAGCAGGGAAATGCCATTATTTTCAATGTGTATGGTTCCCATCTGTGCGGTTTTCCGTGAGTACGAACGCGCGGGAAACCGCCCTACGCCCAAAGAAGTACATGTACTTCTTTGGGGCGTTTTGGTCGGGCGGTTCCATTGGGATACAGCCAAGTATCCATAGTATCCCTCGGAAACGCGCGTTTGCCGCAAGTTTTTTTTACCGCGAATCGCGGTAAAAAAAAAAGCGCCGAAAACGTGCATATTCAATCCGGGAACCCAGCCTGAAGGTAAGTATTCTTAAAGCATATCTAAACCCAAAGCACAATGTAATATATTGCAGCTTACCAATTCTTAAAAGTGGCGGCTGCATTAATTTTCTTTTTAGGCTTTTTTTCCCCCTTTATTTTTACCTGGTGATCCGGCCATTAGCACACTTCCTTGGCTCAGTACTTTTTCATACTGGACACATCGCCCTCAGTGCAGCTCAGTAACTTAGTGCCCCGCTTCACTACTGCCCTCTGTCACACACACGTGCACTGGCCAAGGAGTTGACATGGTGGAACAGTGGAGCCTGATGTTGAGACACTAGTTTTCTTCAGGTCTGGCTCCTCTTAGCTTGACAGCGAGGTAATCCTGAGGAGTGAAGATGAGTAACTAGTTGCCCATCAGGTCCACCTTTCTTGTGATTGACAGCAGTGGACAGATTCCATAGCGCTATGAAATCCGCTAAGGAATCCACCCACTGCCATTCCTAATGGGGAACTGGTCTCTCATCATCAGTCATCAGGCTCCCCTCACTGTCAATGTTCAGCCAGGCATCATTGGTTGCTATGTTGCTGTGGGATACACAGCATCACTGGTTGCTAGGAGGCTATCAGCTATACAGCCTCCTAGCAGCCAGTGACGGTGTGCAGTCGAAAAGCATCCTAGCGACCAGTGACGATCAGGGGTAGCACACCCAAAGATGTGTACACATCTTTGCAGCCTGACTCTGAGCACTTTGGCCTCTCTCTGTATGCCAACAGAGACTTGCAGGGTTATTCACAGAAGGGTGAAAGGTTTGGAGATGGCCGGAGAAATGAACAATCTAGGGCAGAATACCTGATTTGGAAACATTCTCAAACTCAGCTCACTTTCCAAATTAGCTATGTTGTCCTAGATTTTTCACTTCTCCTGCCTTCTCCAAACTCTTCACCCTTTTGTGAATAACCCTGTTGGTTTTAATTACCTCCAGGTAAGTTAGTAATATCTCCTCTTCTTGCACCTCCTAGACCAGGGGTCTCAAACCTCCAGGCCCTCCAGCTGTGTTGGAACTACAAATCCCATGAGGCATTGCAAGATTCTCACAGCCATAGACATGACTCCCGAAGACAGATGCATCATGGGATTTGTAGTTTCACCACAGCTGGAGGGCCAGAGGTTTGAGACCCCTGTCCTAGACCTAACAAGCATTTAAGCCTTGCAGTGCAGGGGGAGTGAGCGGGATGCAATGAATCTTTTGTATTGCCTCTGGAATTGGGCTTGCCGACACTGTTTGGGTCGCAAGGTGGTGTGGCAATCAGAATTTTGAGCCCAGCCTCATCACTTCTGCCCAAAAACCAATGTTGTTTGCACCTTCCACTGATAAGCAGTAACAAGCTGGGAACAGCTGCATGTAGGCTGGGCAAATGGATCTATATTTTAGACCCCATTCACACTGAGCGACATGAGAAATCGTGCGATTTTCCACACGATTTCAAGCTGGGCGACATTGAGCTACATTGAGTGACAGTGCACATTTTGTTGCACTACGTAGGTCGACTTTTGGGAGGGACTTTGTTGCTGCTACGTTGGGCTGTTACTAATCAAAAGTCTTGATGTTACATCATTCGTTCCTTCCATATTGCTGTGCAAAAGTGATACTCTTCTGTAGCACAATGTCGTGTAATATCACCGGTAATGCACGACATTGAGCGACACCATTGAGTCTATTGAGGCCAAATCGCATGACATCCGCCGAAAAATAGGTCATGTTCAAGCTTGAGTGAAGAGCTACAGGCGACATTGAGCTATGGAGATGGGGTAGGAACTGCATGTTTATGGGCAACACACAGGCATTTCATTTGTCATATAATCTCATCAAACAACTGACCAGCTGTAATGGAATCCTGCTGCCCTAATATAAGTCAGTAGCTGGTGCTCTGTTCTATAAACAGAGGGGGGAATTTATCAAAACTGGAGCAAACAGAATCTGGAGCTGTAGCCCATAGTAACCAATCAGCTTCTCTCTTCGGTTTGTTCAGTTAAGATTTGAAAATGAAAGCGAGAAGCTGATTGGCTACTAATTGATAAATTCCCCCCATAGATTTTTGGCTACAACAAGCACACGTTTATATCACCAACACTCTATTATCACACAGCAGTCAGATCTTCTCCTGTCAGTGAAATCAATTATAGTCAATACAAATGTGTCTGGTGATCCTCTACTTGACCTCTATTTCAAATCATCATGAATGCAGACAGTGTGATGGTCCAGCTGTATACAACTCCCAGCACGTCCTGTCAATGAATCAGCTATGGCAGTTGCTACTCACCGTCCATGTATCCTTCCAGCTACTCCACTCTCCTCCTCCTGATTGGACAGACAAGACAGAGGCTTGGAACGCATACTTCCGCCATGTAACCGAATGGAACGCATGTCGGACTGAGGGCTCGTTGCTAAGAGACGGAAATGGCGGCTGTCAAAGGCCTCATCCAGGGGACCCGTGTTCTGAAGTCCCGGTCGTTTCTGCAACTGGGACAGTATGTTGCCTCCAGGGTGGCCTCCTTGTCCTCGGTAGGTAACTGGAGGTTATATTCCAGCAGCCTTGTAATGGCGCCCCAGAGCTGAGCACGTGGTTTAGAGAGGGTGAGATGTCAGCTGATCCTGAGTGTCAAGGACAGTCCCTGGGGTGGGAGACTTGTCCCTGGAAAAGTCTCCTTTTTCCTGTGTTGACCGATTGTACTATAACATGATTTGTATGTTGCATTGAGCTCTCATCAGAAGTTATGTTCAGCGAGCTTTTAATGTTGAAGAGCAACTAAAGGCAAAAGTTTTTTTAAAAATTATTATTATTTGGTTAGAGTGACAAGGTTTAGACCAAGGGTGGGCAACTCTGGTCCCTCAGCTGTTGTGGAACTACAAGTCCCATGAGGCATTGCAAGACTGACAGTTACAGGCATGACTCCCAGAGGCAGTCTATTGGACCCCTAATGTCACTTAGGGAGCCCCAAAAGAAGCTGATAAAGCAGAGATATGTTTTACCAGCTTCTTCTCTGGCTACAAAAGCTGGAGAGATGACAGGCTGAAGGTGGAAGTGATGTCGGGTCCAGAGATCAGAGGAAGGACCCATGATGATCTCCCTCCGATCTAAGTTCATAGAGCTGCTACGCTGGTCCCAGGCCTACATGGGGACTGCAGTGCCTGGGCTGGCTGGCAGCAGGCATCCGGTGGGGGCTCTGTAGCTATCCAAACACTAAGGCTGGGTTCACAACTGCACGACACCCGGGACATGCGGTCCTGTACAATGCAGGCAGCGATTGCCGATTGATTTCAATGGGGTGACATCCGTGCGTCATTCGCAAAAAAAAGGTACAAGTACCTTCTTTTTGTGATACACGACGTGTGTTCGGAAGCACAGGTGGAATTGTGGTGGGAAAACGTGCGATCCACCTGGGGTGCCATTAGAAAAGAATCGCACCCACAGCGCGATCAGTTCACACCTTGGCGACTCCTGACCGAGCAGTATCGTGCACGATTGCCGCGAGGTGAGGTGTCACCTAGCTGTGAACCGAGCCTTATATGTATAAAGCCATCGCTGGCTGTTTAAAATGCGGAGAGTTTTCCGCTTGTGCGCGAAAGGATGTTTTGTTTAAAAAGCGGACCCACTTTCAGTGTCCCATCCGGCCGTTTCATTACCACGGCCAGATGGGAAGGGGTAAAATTGTATTACCAGCTACAAACATTTTTTTTCAGGTTTGGACGTAGTGTTAAAGGTTCTTTGCTGTCTGTGATCCCACTGGGGAGCTTCATCCACTTGATTTGTAGCGGTGACTGTTGTCATAGACAACAGAAACAGGAAGTGAGGAGACATCCGTTCTTGTGGCGACGAAGTGGCTATTCATGTTGTGTCTCTAGGACAGGAAGTGAAGATAACTCATCCCAACATGACAGTAAAAGGATACTTTAACAGCACGGACATGGTCGGTGGTAAACATTGTGTCCAATAATACACACACTAACACCCAGAGATGTTTGGAGTGACCTAGAAATGTTCTTCATGGCTGTTGACACCTTTATTCACCAAAGTGGCATAATATTAGGGCTGCAACTAATGATTATTTTCATAGTCGATTAGTTGGCCGATTATTTTTTAGATTAATTGGATAAAAAAAGTTAAATAAATACCATCCTTAATTTTAAATAAAATACACAAATGCAGTGTTACAAACATAACGTTTCTTCAGAATAAAACTGCATGCACAATTTTTTGCAATCGGAACACACTCAGCATTGCGGTACTGTGATTTCCAGTGCAGGCGATCACACTGTGGGTAGGAGGCGCGTTTGGGATGCCATTGAAATGAATGGCACTGCAACGCACCCCCCGCAGCAGAATTTGTCAGGCTGAAACCGAAAATTACTTTTTTTTCCCCACCTTTTTATCTTTTTTTTTTTAAATAAATAACTGTGTTGTAAGTACATGGCGCTTGAACAGCTCCCGCCAGGGAAAGACAGCTGCCAGTGGCAAGATACCGCAGCTGGCAGCTGAATGTAAATCAGCAGGTAGTGGGGCTGGTGCAATAGCCAGCCTGCTATTGGCAATTTCTATTGCAATAGCAAGCTGGCTATTGCTCCCGCCCACTGCTTGCTGTGCTGTCCTCCCAGCATGGAGGAGAGAGCTAGGGGATCCAACCAACTAATCAATAATGAGAATAGTTGACTATTCTCATTATAGTTTATTATCGATTGGTTGGTTGCAGCCCTACATAATATTGATCTGAAATTCTAGATAACACATTGACATTTTTTTTACGTCATATCATTACTTTAAAGGAGAACTATGGGGTCAGGGCTTTTCCCCATAGTTCTCCTTAGGGTAACGGGAGGACACAAACTAGCGTCCTCCCGTTACCCTAAGCTCAGTATACCGCGGGCTACAGCTCACGGTATACTGAGACGCCGGAGCGGATCCCGACATCGATGTCGAGATTCGCCCAGCTGCGTGAGTGACAGCTGGATCTGCCTATCTAGAGGCAGAGCCAGCTGTGTCCGTTCCGTCAGTCAGCGCTGGCGGATCGGAGCGGGGAGGGGGGAATCCATCCCCTCCCCTGCCACGGCAGAGAGAGCATGTGTTCACTCACCTCCCGATCTACTGAGCCGACCTGTGACAGTCTCATTGTCACAGGTCGGCTAGAACTATGAGGTGAGTGAAAAGCACTCACCTCATAGTTCTTTAATAAAAAATAAAAAAAGCATTTATCAAAGAATGTTTCACCATAATAACAGCTCTATATGCCTTTAGCATTCCAGTTGTCAGTTTTGGAAGATATTGAGGAGAAATTTCCCAATACCAATGAGTATTCTGACAGACGCAGGTACCAGTTGTCAAAATAGAATAGGTGGCAGGGGGATTTCTTTGCCTGCGTGAATGGAGGAATCTATTAGACTTCTTATATTCAGACCACAGACCATAGGCTAAATTGTCTCTTTTGCTCACCTAAATCCATAGTCATGTGATACTTCAGTCCGGGTCTTCTCTCTTCTTCTGCCTGCGTGATATGGACGCTTCCTATTGGCTGTTTAGCATCAGGATCCAGGTGAGAGTCTGCATGCAATGAGGCCATTGTGAGGGGACTGTTCAGGACTGGGTGCCCCCTGCATCCCAACGGAGTACTTGGGGGTGAATATAAAATGTTTTACAAAGTAATAAGAAAAACAAACTAAATGGTTTTCAGGGTTGTGGTGCGTGCGTGCGTGCGCGTGTGTGTGTGTGTGTGGGGGGGGTACATTTTGGCTCTAAAGGGGAATTCCACCTTTTGAAAAAAGAATAAATTCACACTTCTTAAAAGAAAAACATGTTAGGTTCCTAGAAACAGAGTTACCAGGTATGTAACTCCAATTTTTGCATTGGAGGCAGAAAAACTTTACGGCCATGATCAGTGGATCATAGGTGCAATGCTCTGGCTCCTGCAGACTATTCCTCCCATCCCCGTCCATGCCTCTGTATAGACATTCAGTAACATGGATGGAAGGAAGTGTCAATAGACTACAAGTGCTTCACATTTGTATTCTATTAAGAACTAGTCCCTGTGGCGCATTGGCTGATGGGACTTGTAGTTACTCCATTCACAGATCCTGTCCAAGGAGCCACACATAGCTGTGCTGAATTCAAACATATGAACAAGCCTGCTGGGAAATGGGGGTTGGAGGGTTTTGCGTTCTGACCTTGATTTCTGTTAATTTATGTTGCACCCTAAATATGTGTGTAACATAAAACTTGGTCAGAAACGTGAACTTAGTCTTTAACTTATTGCAGGGGCAGGGGAAAAATGGAAAGAATCTGACACTTCTGGGTGTGTCAGATTCTTCTTTTTACAGCTGCCCTCTGTATCTTATCCCCCTGCGTCAGACATCATCTAATCATGTAGGAGATAAAAGTCCTATCACAGTGTGGACCTCTGGTGATGCAGGCTCAGCAATTTCTCATTTCCTTAGCACCAATATTAACGCCTCAGGATACACTGACACAGAAATGTAGCAGCTTCTTCGTGTGTTGAACATTTATTTATTCAAGGTTAAAAACAACTCATTTTCACTTCATCTGAACTCTGGGATAAGTAAATATTGTTAATACAAGAGCCATGTGTAATCTTACTTGTATTTCTTCCAGATCTGTGCAGTGATTCAGTGTGACCATTATCTCTGTGATGGAGCTTCCTGTAATAAAGACCGCTCACTGCTGCTCTTTCTCTGTGTGCAGGGTGACTAGTCTTGTCTCCGCCCCCTCCTGTAGTTTTCTGCAGGTGTTCTATCAAAGATTGGGACAGGGTTGGAATGTGTGACCGGTCACGTGGTCACACATTCTAACGCAGTCACGCCCATTTTTCCCCGGAGTTAAAATATGTGATGTTCATTTGTTCCAGGGCAGATCGGCAACGCAGAATGTATGTGCAGGAGAACCAATCTGCCCTGGAACAGCTGATCGGTCCTGAAATCTCACTTCTATCCGACTATGTGAATGCGATCTGACATTTCACAACGTCGGACAGAAGTGAGATTTCCGGACCAATCAGCTGTTCCAGGGCAGATCGGATTTCCTGCACATACGATCTACGATGCCGATCTGCCCTGGAACAGCTGAGAAAGCTTTGAATTCTACACCTTTTGCCGGTCACATATTTTAACACCGGGGAAAAATGGGCGTGACTACGTTAGAATGTGTGACCACGTGAACGGTCACACATTCCACCGCTAAAAAACTTGGCGGGATTATGTTAAAATGTTTGATCACGTCACCGGTCACACATTCTAACGCAGTCACAAACTTTGATAGAACACAGGCAGCCTGTAGTGGATGCGGCCTGCTGGGTCCCTCCCACAACTCGGGTCTCTGCACAGGTTATTAACAGCACAGTGATGATTTCACTGCTACTCTTAGGTAATATCTGGGTTTGCATAGACATTTTTGTGCACACAAAGTGGATTTATATCCTTTGTGACTTTTAAACAAAACAAAACAAAACTGTGTGTGTATATGTATGTATGTATATATGTATGTATATATATATATACATTTTAATATCATATCAGTATCTTGTCTGACTTAGGTCAGGTTAGGGCTGACCTAGGCACTACACTGACAGGGTCCAGGGGGGTGATTGTTGTTATCCATGACCACATTCACTTTCACACCTATCTTTTGATGTCCCCTTGATTATAAAACATCAGTGCTTTTCCAAAACAAAGGCGTTTCCTGGGGATTTGACATTTTTGAAAGCTAGTGTATTTTGTTTAGTTTTGTAAACTGCTGAGCATAGTAACCAGTCTTAAATGATTTACACTGTGGGTATTGCTGCACAAGCTGGTGAAATGTCTTGGATACAGGAGAGATGGACAATTTGCTGCATTATTAAAGATGTTTTGCAGGATGTTATATATTCAGTCTCTGCATCATGGAGGTGCTTCGCTGATAGGTGAGGCAAGGACCATTGTCCCTTTATTGCTTATGCTGTATGTACTGAATGTATTTTCCTTTAAAGGTTCTGCCTCAGAGCAGAGACAAAAATATTATTATTCAGAATTTGTATATAGCCAACAGTTTGCGCAGGGCTTTACAATATAAAGGGGAACAATACAGTTACAATACTATTCAAGACAAGAAGGTAAGAAGGGCCCTGCCTGTGAGCACTTACAATCTACAAGGGAGGAGCAAGTGATACAAGAGGTGATAAAAATGTCAGTTTTTAGGTAGAAGCGGGATAGGGTTGCTTGAAGAGATGAGTTTGGAGGGGTTGCCTCTAGACAAAGTAGTAGATAACTGGACAGGTTGGGGTAGGGATTTCCTGAGGATGGTAGAGACTCTGCAGAAGCCTGGAGGTGAGCATGGGAAGAGATGACAAAGGAGCTAGAGAGCGGGTGATCTTGGAAAGAGTGGAGAGGACGGTTTGGTTGATGTTTTGAGACAGGGTTGGAGGTATAACTTGGAGCAAAGTTGCGGATAGCTTTCTATGTTGTTAATATTTAAAATTGTTATTCTTTGGGCAATCAGAATCCAGTGGAGGGATTGGCACAGAAGGATGGCAGACACTGTAGGCTTGTTCACAAAATAAACATCTCAGAAAGTTGGGTGGTATAAGGCTGATGTACATAAGTTAATAATAGTATATCTACTGTGTCACCCCTCTCTTCACCTGACTATGCCATTAGGTTGGATTTACACCTACGTGCTTCCAGTAACATAATACATATTTACACGTTGTAGGTGGGCATTGTATTTCATTCTGTTTTTAATCTCGACTTGTGCAGAAGTAAAGTCCCCTCGTACACCCTGAGCCTAGGATTCACTCCAGAACAACACTTCAACACTATTGTTATCTTACTAAAATTTTGGCCAGGTCAAGTTCACTTTAAATCTCTTAATGCCTCTAGCAGCAGGATTCTCCCGCCCAAATTCCTGGCTCTCCCCTTTCCCACCTCATTCCACCTACTGCATTCCACATAAGAATAAAAAAAAAATGGAGATCTAGAGCCCCTTATAACAACTTCTGCAGGGGAGCAAAATTGTAAACATGGAACACAGGCCTCTCTGCAGGAGTCCTGCAAGACATGAGACAGGGAGTTTGAAGGCTCTGGCATCTGCCAAGAACTGAAACATCTTCGGGGTGGCAGTATGCAGTACATCTGTTCTCAAAGTATTCTAATATCTCCAGCATAGATGCAAAGTTACACTACAAAATTGAATAGAATGCCACTGAGTGACTCAATGTCCTGAATGCACAATGTAAGTTCAAAATCAGAATTTCTAAAGCATTCCAGCAAAGTATTTGTCTTATTCTAGCGTAGCTAACTGTCAATTGTTCGTATTTGGCTAATATATGGAAAAAAACTCTTCACGTGAAAATGAAACATTTGTATATTAAAATGACACTGACCTCGGGAGTTAAACCAAATACATTCAAGTACCTTAACTATTAACAACAATGTATCTTATTTGTATATCACTCGGCTGTAGAGCCTCAAATCATCTCTGAATTGGTGCTGACATTGTCCTTCCTTCTGGAGGGTGGCTACGTTTGCTCCCCATGGTCCCTGTGTGTGTTGTAAAGTAGCCAGCGCTCCAAGATCACTCCTGTGATGGACTACAATCTCATGTTTAGTTTACCAATTTTAACTGAGATTGTAGTCCATCACAGGAGGGATCTTGGAGCGGAGCTACTTTACAACACTCACAGGGATGATGGAGAACAAAAGTAGCCCCCCTCCAGAAGGAAGAACAGTGTCGGCACCAATTCAGAGATGATTTGAGTATCTATAGCTGAGTGATACACAAATAATACATCTTCTTTTTTTTTTAATAATGTATTTGAATGCATTTTTAAGCATTCCTCAACCCCTGAGTTTAGTGTCACTTTAAGATTTACTTGTAAAAAACAGGTGTAACCTTTTCAGTATAAGTTATATGCTTGTATGTAAGCAGTGCCCATTGCTTAATTCAGACATTAAAGCCGTTAATATTGACAAGGTTGGATAACAATGGAGCAGTACTTGGGGTATAAAGGACCACTTACATTACTACAGAGTTTTGGGATGGCCATACAATAGCTCCTCTGTGGAGCTGGTTGGGAATTTTTGGACCGACTCCTTAAACAAAAGTTGATATGAATGATGAAAAATCATATGTATCTAAATGTAATATTAGTCTTTTAGTTACTGGCTGCTCTGACATATAGCTGTTTACCAATAGGTAATCTACCTGATGTGGTATCCATCTGATTTCCAGTCTGTGATTTCTTGTGTTCTCTGATTGTAGTCAACAACATCTCGAGAAGAGAAGCTCAAGGACAGACAGATTCAGGCGATGGCTCGTGGCTTGCCAAAGCAGAAGCCGATTTCTGGAGTTAAGCATGTTTTGGTTGTAGCTTCGGGCAAAGGAGGTGTTGGCAAATCCACAACTGCAGGTATGAGATATCGAGATGAAGACCTAAAATGGTCTTTTTTTTTTAACCAAAAGCAAGCATTGTTATAAGTTTATGCTTACTTTATTTTAATCACATTTAAAGCCACATAAACCAAGTTCACGAAGTGAGCACACTGCAGATGTGTGCAGTTCATATATCTTCTGTGAGCCCAAGACTGCTGCATGGGGGGTTCAAGATGGAGAGCGAGAGGATATTGGTGAATGGGAAATTCTATAGGCTAAATCAACTCATCTCAGCTCTGAGCACTTCTGGATCCAGAGTCATCAGAATCACGGTGACAACAACAACTGTGGACTCTTTGTCCCTAATCTGCACTGGCTGGAGGCATTAGGGGTCCAATAGACCTATGTTGTCTCCATAAAGAGTACCTATTACTGCCTCTGTACTTGAATTAGAAGCTTTTGTCAAGTTGTATTAAAAAGAATAGATGCAAACCTGAATAAAATATAACCCCCCACACACACAGACACACACACACACACACACACACAGTGTGTATATATATATATATATCTGTCTGCTCGTCGCAGACGAGTGGATTTTCGAGCCCTGTGTATATGTATGTATGTATGTATGTATGTATGTATGTATGTATGTATGTATGTATGTATGTATACACACACGTAATTAGGAAGTAGCTCGGCTCCAAGCTCACTCCCCTGATAGACTACAATCTCAAAAAAAAATTATTAAACTAAACGTGAGATTATTAACTAAATCTTGCTTTTAGATTTAAATAATAGTATAAAGATTATAGTGTGTGCACCTAATTATCACATTTGTGTACATTTTACTGAAGCTATAGATTTCATAAATACTTCTGCAAGAGAACACATGCAGAAATGTGCAAAATAATTGTGACATGTTGAGCTGCATTTGGCACGCAGTTTGATGCATGTTCATGTGTGGTGATGTGTTTTAATGAGTTTCCATTGATTGAGACAGCATACACAACTTTTATTTACTTTTGTGCTGAAGTGTTAAATGTATTAATATATTTATTTTGTTTTTATCAGTTAATCTGGCATTGGGACTTGCAGCTAGTGAACACGTAAGTCCAGTAGTTTTTATTTATTAAATATTATTTTTATTTTATTAATAATAATAATTATTTTTGTGAGGATGAATGTGATTAGTCTGTGTTGACGTATCGTGCACCCCAGAGGTTGCTTGAGCAGCAGAGCTTCCAACGGGTCCTTGCGGAACGTCTGACCCGTAACTGTGTATAAAAGTTGGTAGACTCTATGCCAGAATCTCCTCACCCTGGGACAGGACCACCAAATGTGAATGACCGAACCCTCCACCCGGCAACTTGTAAAGGGTTTTAAAATAAAACAGTAGGCAAAACAAAAACCTAAGCTTCAGTGAAACCATAATTATAGCTATGTAGCCATGGGTGCATTTTGGTTTTGGATGCATTGTTTGAACATTGTTGAACTTTTTGGATGGAATAGGAAAAAGTTAAAACCTCTGCCAGTTTATTTTTGTTGCTCTTGTCCCATTGGGGAGATATCTCTTCACTTTCTATCTCAGAAACGTGACAAAAAGTGTGACAGAGATTCTACAAAGTGAGCAGAATTCCCCTCTCAGACAGTCACCAGAATATGTGTCCCCATATAAGATTTACTGTCCCTTCTTATTCTGGTGACAACTCTTAAACTTTGGTTATTCCCTCACTTTCTGTGTCAGAGATAATGACACCCAGGACAAATAGAGAGAGTTTGCAGAGACAGACACTATTGAAAACTTGGGGTTGTAACCCGTCTCCCTTCTCTGCTCTAAAAAAAACTAAAAAAACTAATTGGGGTGTACAGTACATACACTTTAATGGTCCTGTTCTATATAGGATACTTCCTTAGGGGTAGTTCTGATTTTCACCCCCACATTGCTGTACTGCAGTAATCCATCCCACTCCCTTTTGTATGTATTATGATGATTCTGGAACACACTTGCTAGTGATGCTGGGACACAAAACATGCAAATTCTAAGAAGTCTTTCATTGCTACATGCTAAGCTAACAAAAATCAAACGTGCCTTGGAAGTCCATATGTAATTGGTGAATTGCTGATCCTGTCAACAGAGCCAGTGAAGTTACATTGCACAGGTATCGGAAAGTACGCTACTTGCTACCGACCCTCTGTGAGCCCATGGGGGTGATTTACTAACCTAAACACACGCACGCACCAGGTGCGTGTGATTTTTCACACAGCAAAACGTATTTATCAACCAAAAAGTCTCTAAAAGCATATTTCCACTAATGCCATATATGGAAAAATCATGCACATGATGCATATATAATGCTGCTTCACAGTTTAGACAAAAATGGTTAGCTCATGCATTTACATTCCTGCATTCATCAACGCAAGCAACACAACATAGAGCTAATTTACACAACATCACCTTGCAATTCATGCTTGGCTATGCACAACACACCTGCTGGGTGTGTACACACTACAAAGGTGTTTAGATTCCACCCATAGATCATGCTGGGAGGGAACACACTACAGAGGTGTATACATGTTCATGGTGTGTTTATAAGGTTAGTAAATCAACCCCTGTGTGTTCATGTTAAGCAGGGGCTACACAGAAATTGGATTAATACAATTTGAATGAACTTTCTGACTTAAAGGACAGGCGCAGTTTTAAAAACCCACTAGCTCACCCTCCCTAGCCCCTAACTTGAATGAACCTAGAACTCCCTCACCCAGATACTTACTTAGCTCTCTGACAAAGGCAGCCTCCTCCAATGTTTACTCTGTTTTGAAATCTTCTCCTGTGCTAGCCACCCCATCACAGTGACTCCCCATTGACTTTACTGGAGTATGTCTCCATTCAAGTCTATGCGGAGTCAACACACGGGTACAGCTAGCGCTATATACTTCGAAACTGAGATGGGTAAACACCAGAGGAGGCCACCACTATCATCGAAAGGCGAGTAATTATCTGGGTGGTGCTGGAGTTCAAGGTAAAATCAGATTAGGGGACTAGCAAGGATGGGATAGTTGGTAGTTGTTCAAAAGTGAACTTGAACTTTAAAGGGGATCTTGCACAAAATGAAAAGTCCAACGGGTAATGCCCTCCCAGTCCACACCCTTCCCCCCTGAATGTACAGGGATCATGATAACTTTGCAACTTTATCGAGGCCTGAATGTTCCTTTATCCCACCCAACTATGGCCTACAGTATTCATTGTTTACTGTTCCATTTAAGGGCTGGAAACGAAGCTATGCTAACTGACGTAGCCTCCTTCACTTATACCCCTGTTTCCTTTATTGTATTCCTTTATTGTATTCCCCTATTGTGCTCTTGTGAACCTTTTATGGTGGCGCATGTGCACCTGACCAATGCCTGTAAATTTGCTTTTGTTAATTCTCACACAATAAAAAAAATTACTTGTGAAAAAAAATAAAAATGAAAAGTCTGCTTATTTAATTGCGCAAAATCGCAGCATTTGTCCTTTTGTGGTGTACTTCAATGAGATCATCCTGAGGACTGACATTGGATAGTTCTGTAATAATTGTTCATTATAGCTTTTCACATTTACAAAATTGGATATAAGATCTAAAGTTATTCCATCCAGGTAAATGCTGTGGGCTTATTGGATGCAGATGTATATGGACCGTCCATTCCCCGGATGATGAATCTGAAGGGAAGCCCGGAGGTGACGAGTAGTAAGTAACACAACCTTTTCTGTCTATTTGTTCCATTTAGATGCCGTAGACTTGTGATGAGCTACAACCAATTGCACTGGAATGATACTGAATATAATTTATTTCCTTTTGCAGAAAATTTGATGATCCCTCTAGTCAACTATGGCATTAAATGGTAAGAAATGACAGATGATGCCAGTGTAAAATAAATTTACTATAAGGGCCCTTTCACACCATAAACAGCGGTCAGCCTCTGGAACACACTGCATCGCATTCCGGCCAGCTTCCTATGTTCAGGGGCGTGGCGGTGCATTGAAGTCAATGTTCACACGTACTGTTTATGGTGTGAACCGGCCCTAATATTGCAACTTAATTTACAAATCACTTTATCAACTGCTTGGAATTAGGACTGTCCTAATGACACTTCTAAGCGGTATGTTTTAAGCGGAAAACTGTTGCAAGTTGAGTGGCAGATGTATCTGAGAACCTTTCTGCAACTGTCCGTGTTGACTTTGAAGATTGTAGGTGCAGGGGTTGTGAACACACAAAAAACTGTTGCTAAAAATGTGTGCTAAATGAGACTATTGATTTGCACTCATTATCTGCCTCATTCTGTTGTACGGTTGCTTGATAAATATCCCTCTGTCTTTAGTTATGGTAACCACATTAGTCCTGAGTTACATATACAGTATGTAGGTCTTCCTACTAAAGTTTAAACTTCTGCTGCAGTTGTTGCTGTATAGTTGTTTGCAGCCATCACCTGGCTTTCACAAGTGATCAAGTGGCTGTAGAGCAGCCCAATCATTGTATGCTGCTGAAAAGGGTGCCTTTCAGTGACTGATCCCCTCTCTGCTTACTGAATCTGGAAGCGACAACGAATTCATCACTTTCGGGTTCAGGCTTTCATCTGCAGTGGCCGGAGAAGACGGCGATGAAGCACGATCTGTGCTTCATCAGCTTCTGTGAGGTCCATAGGTGGCATTAGGGATGTAATGATATCTTCATAAAGAGGGCGTGTCACTTCCTGTGCTATCACATGGGGTCTTGTTATCCCCTATGTGATAGCCATAAAGTAAAGTGTATTAAAAAAAAGTTTAAAAAATGACATTTAGAAAAATTGCAAGGCCCTCACCCACGTACACGCACATACAAACGCAAACACGCATCAGGTGTGCCTACGTGCAAAAATGACAATTGCACCACACATGTTGCATATCACCACGAACGGAGTGAGAGCAATAATGCTAGGGGCCATCACTCACTGTTAAAGGAGAACTATGGGGTCACGGCTTTTCCCCATAGTTCTCCTTAGGGTAACGGGAGGACACAAACTAGCGTCCTCCCGTTACCCTAAGCTCAGTATACCGCGAGCTACAGCTCAAGCTATACTGAGACGCCGCAGCCGGAGCGGATCCCGACATCGATGTCGAGATCCGCCCAGCTGCGTGAGTGACAGCTGGCTCTGCCTATCTAGAGGCAGAGCCAGCTGTACCCGGCCCCTTTCCACGTCCGTTCCGCCAGTCAGCACTGGCGGATCGGAGCGGGGAGGGGGGAATCCAGCACCTCCCCTGTCACGGCAGAGAGCCGTGACAGGATCGAGAGGTGAGCGAACGCCGGTATCTGTTCGCTCACCTCCCGATCTACTGAGCCGACCTGTGACAGTCTCATTGTCACAGGTCGGCTAGAACTATGAGGTGAGTGGAAATCACTCATCTCATAGTTCTCCTTTTAACTCTGATAATTGGTGAGCAATAAAGGCTTTTAAAGCATCGCCTTTGGGCAATTTTGGATACCATAGTTGTTTTTGCCATTTCATGGGCGAGCACAGTTTTACGGTTTGAGGTATCTTTTCCTAACCATATTGATTTTAATAAACATTTGTACAAATACCGTGCAACATAGAAAATTGCAACTAGCATTTTTTATTCTGCATGGCTTTTGCTTTCAGAAAATATATAATTATTTGTTTTGTTTTTTTTTTTTTTTTTAGCCTAAACATTCACAGGGTTATTCACAAAAGGTTAAAGAGTTTGGAGAAGGCAGGAGAAGTGGACAATCTAGGACAACATAGCTAAACTGGAAAGTAAGCTGAATTGGAGAATTTTACCAAATCAGCTATTTTGGCCTAGATTGATCACTTCTCCTGCCTTCTCCAAACTCTTCACCCCTATGTGAATAACCCTGTCAGATTTTAACGTGTGTGTAAAAATTAAAAAATTGCTCCAGTAGCGAAATGGTTAAGGCATTCCAGCCAAGAGACCTCAGCTACTCAGACAGGTTTTTAGTGATACCTCTAGGGGGACCATTCAGCATATTCCTATGGATAATCAATAACTAGAGGGTGACACTAGTTGTTACATCACTTTCCCTGTCCTGGACTCGCCAATAATATAGAAAGATCAATTTATCAGGTGACATTTGAAGCTTAGTCTGACACAGCGTCTTTTTTCTTGCCAAAGACCTTCCCTCTGGGGTTCCCCCCCAAAAAACTCTAAGGCGGTGGTAGGTATACTTGATATACGGGACCCCAAGTGTGGCCCCTGACATGGCCATAGTGCTGTACATAATATTCAGTGAATATAATGCTACAGGGAGCTGTCATAGACTGCAGACAGGCAACAAGAGATGGTCAGAGACTGGGAACATGCTATATGAGTTACTGGAAACTGGAGACATTCATAGACTAGAGACGTGAGGCTGATAGTGATTACGGCTTTATAAATCAATGTGTCCATATTTGTGCTCAATATGCCCCCTCCTCCCCCCTTAAATATGACTTCACCATATTTATTACATCTTTCAGCAAGATCCAATATAAAAGACCAGAGAACAAAAATAACAAGACAAAAGAGATGGGCAGCGCAGAAAAAAGAAAGCTCTGTACCAGCCCAAAAAAAAAAAAGAATAAAAAATGCACAATTCTTTCTGAACTTATCTTTAAATCTGGGTTTCCCCATCTCTACTAACCTTAAAGCAAAACTCCGGGCTAAAATGTTTGTATCCCTTGCAGTGGGACTACCTCAGCACTGCAAGGGTTAATTGTTCTTATTTGTCTAGGTTCTAAAAAGAAAAAGTTACACTCACCAAAACCGCTGAGCTGGCTGGCTGCTACTCCGGTCCCTGAAGCCTGTCTCATCCACCGCTGTAGCGATGATATGTCCCTCGGCATCATCACATCCTATACACTGTGTATAGAACATGATGACTCAAGGATACTTAGACGGGGGGAGGGGTAGCCCACTTAAGAAGAAGTTAACTTAAGGGTTAAAAACCCTTTTGCCCGGAATTCTGCTTTGAAATTTTGAAAAAATATTTTGGGACCCAATATCTTTGAGACCCTATCTACCCTTTTTCTGACAGTAAATGCATACACATACAGGTACTGCTGATATCACATAGGGGTTTGCAGGGCATTAGTGCCCCTAGATGGCATTGAGTATAGGAATTTCCTATACATGCAGCACCATTTAGGGACTATAGTGCTCTGTGAACGGCGTAGCCAGACAGAACTTTTATAAATGAACCCCTTAAAGTGCAATATCTTAGTCTGCCCCTGCCCCCCGTTATTTAATACAGCCACATGACGGCTGCAAATTACAGAGCTTTGAATGTCTGCTTCTAAGGCCTCATTCACATGAGAAAAAGCCAGCACGTACAGCCCCATGCTGCCATGCTGCGTGCGCGGCCGTATCAGACAGCTCCCAGGAAGGACAAGTGCTGCGTGTGATTAGTACACAGCCCCCATCCTTCTCTATGGGAGTATGCGGCCGTATGCCGCCCTACGCTTACCCTAAGTGCAGGTCGGTACGGGTGCGGGTGTTTCCCGGCTCGGATGCAGACCACAGGCAGGATCCATCCTGTCAGCGTACGGGCACCCTCACGGACGTGCAGGGCCGGTGAGCGTAGGGCGGCATACGGCCGCGTACTCCCATAGAGAAGGACAGGGGCTGCGTACTAATCACACGCAGCACATGTCCTTCCCGGGAGCTGCCCGATACGGCCGTGCACGCAGCACGGAGCTGTACGTGCCGGCCTTTTCTCGTGTGAATGAGGCCTAAAGATACACCTGCAATCCGTGTTCTCCTTGTACCTTTAGGACAGCCTTACCTGCACTTGGCTTGATCCATGAGCCGAAGTATAGCTGTGCTGATGTAACAGAACTCTAGAATCAATTAGTATTAGCATTATAAAGCTTTGTTACCAGATATCTACGGTAGCTGTTATAGCTGCTCTTGTAGTTTTCATTGCGTAAAACAAATGCACTTATTGGTGTTCGTGGTGTTCTATATTTTATTGAGTTAGTATCTGATTTTTCCTCAGACAGTGACTGAAAGGAATGCATACCTTTTCATGAGCAGGTTAAATGATGAGTAGAATCTGTGAAAAACAACCTTTATTGATCTGTAAACCTGAAAATCTTGAAACATGCAGGTAATATCTATAATTAGTGTGCTTGTGTCTGCATTTTAGTCAGCATAGTTAGATGGGTATGCAGAAACTCTAATCTTTGCAGTTGTAGTATAATCTTTGAGTCATGAACTCAACTATGCTTTCTGACATTTTATCACGCAGTACAGCTTGTCTGGTTTGACCACGTTTCAAAGCCAAACATGACACCTGTTCAACAGTAAATGTTAGTTGGAAATGTATTTTAAAGCTTTATTTTTTTTCTCAGTGGTTTTGTGAACAATAAAATTTGCTAAACATTTTCTCATTTCTAGATTACGCTTTAGGTACATTATTATTGTGCAGCCCCAAGTGACAATGTAAATTTTTAGGGACCCAGCAGCTATAAGTATGCCAGTTGATTTAAGACTCCTGAATGTAAGTACTGTCATTGAACCACCCCTATTAAATTATTATTTATTATCGCTATATAGTTACATTGGGTGAAAAAAAGACACAAGCGCAACAAAAAATAAAGTAAAAATCTTGCATCCTCAGAGCCCTGACATGACACTGCTCTTACTAAGGCAAGTATTTAATGCTCATGCGTTTTAAAGCAGATGTCATCCAGAGCATCCAATCTATTTATTGGGACCTGGGAATGAATGAATAGAGGGCATCATTTTTTTTTAAATTCATTTAATTTGTTACTTTTGATTTAATTTGTGATTTTGTTTGATCTTTACATCTTTTTTTTTTCTTCTCACACACCCTTGCAGCCACAGATTAATAGTGATAGCAATCTATTTCCTGCAGTTATCATAAGCAATAGATTGCATTTGCGGTTATCTGTTATCACAAGGAGAGGCAGGACATCAGACAAACTTATATCAAGTGTAAATGATGTTATGGCAATTCCCTTTAAAAAAAAACAATTGTGGATGTATTGTTTTGTACTACACTGCTATAGAGCATTTAGAGCATGATTAGATGCGGCAACATATATATATATATATATATCAGAAATATGGCAGCTGAGGTCCAGCTGCGGAAACATTATGTGATACCCTTGCAGTGTCTGGGCACCAGAATAGGCCACGAACTTTGAGATATAGAGCAGGATTTACCCTGTAGCAAACATTGGAAATTTAGCAGCGGGGGTCCAGCTGCAGAAGCACTGTTTGGTACCTTTCATAGTGTGCAAACACTGACGGAGCTGGTAATGTTACAATTTTTTTGAGGGAGCTGTATGATAAATAAAAGTTTAGCCTGTAGCACCAGCAGCATTGATTTTTGTAGCCATCATCAATCCTCGACTGGTTTATTTTTATTTTTTTTTCACAAAGTTTTTATTGAGTTTTTGTTTTTCAAGATAACATGTTAGCAATGTAGAGAATACATCATCGCATTAAAATGGGTTTAACAAATTTTCAGGATGGTTCTAACAAATAGCAAGATCCATATAGTAATCAGAAAAGCTCATAAAGTATTAAATATTCAATAACTCATGGGAAGGGAAAGTTATCTCGGATAGTGTCCACCACTGTTGGCGTCAGGTTGATGTTAAAAGCTTGTGATTTTGTCTGTGTTAACAGGATATGTGTGAAATTTTTTTTTAGGGTGGCTAATAGATTTGGTAAAGTAGTTTGTGGGCGGCTTGCGGGGACAGGGCCGCTAACAGGCTCTACTCCCAGGGAACAAAAGACCCGGTGTTCGGCGTTACCCTAATCCCGCTGTGTCCTCTTGGGATCCAGATGGTGTTCGGTTTCCGGTCGGGTGGGCCGTGGCGGTTGCGGGAGCTGTTTTCCCAGAGAGGACGTAGGCGTGGTTCTTGCCTGGGTTGGGAGTGGGCTGCCGTCTGCTCCGTGGTCTTGGGGGGTAAGAGCTGCAATGATTCCAAGAGAGGGCCCGCTTCTTCTGGAGACGCAAACGACCTCAAGAGTCCTTGGTATGAAAAGGACACTTTGAAAGGGAAGCCCCACCTATATTTGATCTGATGTCGCTGTAAGGCCACTAAAAAGGGCTTCAGGGCCTTCCTTTTCAAGAGCGTCTGTGGCGCCAGATCTGAGAAGACCTTATACTCAAAGTCCTGGAAAGCAATGTCTCTCTTTTCCCATGCTGCTTTCATGATCGCTTCTTTGGTCTTAAAGAAGGTCGGTTTGAGAATAACATCCCTCGGGGAGCCATCTGGGCGTTTAGGACCCAGTGCCCGATGAACCCGGTCCAGTTCCAGCCTCTCCACTGGGAAGCCTGGTAAGAGTTCTTGGAACATGGCGGTTACTGTTGCATTGAGATCCTCAATGTGTTCCGGGATGCCGCGTAGGCGCACATTCCCCCGTCTGTTGCGATTCTCCAAATCCTCTAGTTTCAGGAGTGTGGTGGAGATGTCTGATTTTAGCGACTCGAGATCTTGCTCATGTGAATCGATCACTGTAATCACATCATCCATTTTATATTCCATCTCATTGATTCTGGATCCCAGTTCCTTGATGTCATGGGAGAGACGGGTGGCGAGTTTGTCAGTGGCCATTTGTAATTCTCGTTGTAGCAGCAGCTTAAATTTTTCTAAGAGCATAGCATCTCTGCAAGTTGGTTCGGGCTGGGTACAAGGTAACGGTGATTGCGACGCTGTTCCGTCGTTAGATGAGCCGTCCATATCAGCCATCAGTTCTTGTGAAGATGACTGGCGCTCCTGCGCTGGGGAAGAAGGCGCCATCTTACCCGTTGATCGGGTCGTGGCGGGAGTCGACGGAGCTCGCGTGCCGTTGCGGTTTGATCCGGGATTTTTGCCCATGGTTGGATTCCTCAGGAATCGGGGGTTGGACACCCAGTAATCCACAACATTGTCCCTTGTGAGAGTGTCCAGGACCCAATGTAGTCAGCAATTATTATTATCATTATTATTATTATAATACAGGTTTGCTTTTTTATAGCACCAAGAGTTTGTGCTGCACTTTACAGTACAGTTACAATACCATTCAAGAGAAGATTAGGGCATACAATCTCAAAGGGAGAGAGAAGTGATACAGAAGGTGGTAGCTGTGTGGGGATGAGTTGTTTAAGAAAAGTAAAAGTTCAGTTAGGTAGAAGCAGGATAGGCTTTTGTGAAGATATTCTTTTTTTAACGAATCGCTTAAAGGCAGGCAGAGTAGGAGATAGCCGGCAGGTTGGGGTAAGGAGTGCCAGAGAGTCTGAAGAAGTCTTGGAGTAAGCTTGGGAGGAGTAAATGAGGGAGGAAGAGAGCTGGAGGTCTTGGGAGGAGCAGAGAAGATGGTATGGATGATATTTTGAGACAAGGTCAGAGATGTAACTGTAGCTTAATATTTTGAATTTCATTCTTTGGGTGATTGGAGGCCAGTGGAGGGATTGGCAGAGGGGTTGCAGGCAGAGACTGCAGACCACTATCGTGCTGTCAGCAGCAGATATGTTAAAAGGCCCACACTGCGGAGTTATGTGGACTGGCTCTGTGGATGGTAGTGGCATGTACCTGTAAGACAGTGCCACCATATGGATTATGTTGGCTGCTCGCACCATACCTCTGCAAGCTGCCACTAGAGAAATGTTTTCCTCACTGTTGTTCTACCTCTCCCCTACAACTCTCTATTTCTCTAATCTGTGGCACCCAAGAACAGTCTTCCACTTTCTCCTCATCACTGGAGCCCACTTTGCACTAAGCTCCAGCTGCTGGAGGGAGTACTCAAGAATATGTAGCCTATCACACTGCAATTCACAGTAATTTAGCACATCCTAGCACATTATAGCACTATACAGCAACTAATTCTCCCTATACAGACTGTCAGCTCTCCCTAAACTACTACAGCACACTGACAAATACCTCCTGTGAACCCCCCCTTTTATTGTGAGGGGCTGGCACACGGCAAAGCCCTCATTATTGGCCATTGAAACCCTGGTGGTCACAGCTGAAAGATCAGGCAGTGCATTATGCTTATGGAAGATAAGGACAGCAGAAGAGTTTACATTTTATTGTGTATAAGATAGGCTAGAGAATGTAGAGAAGCTTACAATGTATTCGGATATAAAGTAGGACAGAGAAGGCGGAAGAGCTTACAGTCTATTAGGATATAAGGTAGGATAGAGAAGGTGGAAGAGCTTACAATTTATTGCTATATAAGGTAGAATAGAGAAGGTAGAAGAGTTTACAGTCTATTGGTATATAAGGTAGGATAAAGAAGGTGGAAGAGCTTACAATCTATTGGTATATAAGTAGGATATAGAAGGTGGAAGAGCTTACAGTCTATTAGGATATAAGTTAGGATAGAAAAGGTGGAAGCGCTTACACTCTATTGGTATATAAGGTAGGATACAGAAGGTGGAAAAGCTTACAATCTATTAGGATATAAGGTAGGATAGAGAAGGTAGAAGAGCTTGCAGTCTATTAGGATATAAGGTAGGATAAAGAAGGTGGAAGAGCTTACAGTATATTAGGATATAAGGTAGGATAAAAAAGGTGGAAGCGCTTACACTCTATTGGTATATAAGGTAGGATACAGAAGGTGGAAGAGCTTACACTCTTAGGATATAAGGTAGGATAGAGAAGGTGGAAGAGCTTACAATCTTAGGATATAAGGTAGGATAGAGAAGGTGGAAGAGCTTACAGTCTATTAGGCTATAAGGTAGGATAGAGAAGGTGGAAGAGCTTACAATACATTAGGATATAAGGTAGGATAGAGAGGGTAGAAGAGCTTACAATCCATTAGGATATAAGGTAGGATAGAGAAGGTGGAAGAGCTTACAGTCTATTAGGCTATAAGGTAGGATAGAGAAGGTGGAAGAGCTTACAATCCATTAGGATATAAGGTAGGATAGAGAAGGTGGAGAAGTTTACAATCTTTTTGGATATAAGGGAGGATACAGAAGGTGATAGAGCTTATTGTTTAATAGTGTGTAATGGAGGATACAGAAGGCAAAACATCTTCCTCTAATATTTAGATTATAAGGGATAGAGAAGGTGGAAGACCTTTATAGTCAGGATTCTGCTGGTGTGCAATGAAGGGGTCTTGGTCGAGGGGCTGCCTAGCCATTAACCTGCCTTGGGCCTTGTTTGGTCTCAGTCCAGATCTGAGTAAGGTACCCCAAGCTTTGGACTCCAACCATTTTGCTCTTTTTTTTTTTGTCTAGGTACGTTACAGACAATCACAGCTGTCCATAAGATTTCAGGAGACACTGCCCACTTGCCGATATCAGCTTTTGGGTTAAGATTCTGTTATCATTTTTGGATCCTTCTTTCTTTGCTGTGAGTCACTTATCGCTCTTTGTTTTAAATAAACATATAAATAAACCTGTTCAGTCACAGATAAACACACTGATTTATTATCAAGCACACATTGAGATATACCCACATATTTACTAAACAGATGTACTCCACATGAATCTGAATCAAACACATAATCTGACTCGCCAACGTATTACTGTGTCTCCACAAGAATGATTCATTAGTGCTGGATCTAAGTGTGTGTTAGTGGCAGTCTAGAGCTACACAGTCTGATGATTCCTTTGTGTGTGTCCATGCCAGCATGTCAATGGGATTCCTGGTAGAGGAGACTGCTCCGATCGTGTGGAGAGGCTTGATGGTTATGTCTGCAATTGAGCGGTTACTAAGGCAGGTGAGAATCGCTGATAATAATAAAGTACTATAGGTTATAGGTAAAGTCCACCTTTAAGAAAAAAAAAATGTGCATGCATTATTTTTTTGTATTGGGGACAGTAAAGCATTGAAGCCACAATCGAATGCAATGTTCTGGCTCCTGCAGGCTCTCTACCAAGGTACAGACATTCAGTAACATGGACGAGAGGGAGAATGAATGGTCTACAAGTGTGGTGACATTACTGCACTTGTGTTCCATTGAGAACTACAAATCCCTCACAGATCCTGTCAATGGATGACATGCACAGGCTCGCCAAATTCCGATATCAGCACAAGCCTGTGGGGAGAATAACTCTGTGACTCAGGCTGGGGAGGGGGGGGATGCTTTGCTGTGACCCTGTTTCATGGTACACCCTGAAATTGGGTATAACATGAAACATGGTCAGAAAAGTAAGCAGCCTTTAATCTTTTCGCTGCCAAGGCATTTTTTTGCACATGTTATAATCCACATTTCAGGCGTGAACATTACCTAAAAGCCCCGAGAATTATATATTTCCTGAAAGCACAGACCCTGTAGGACAAAATGGCGGCAGTTGCAAATATTTATGTCGCATGATATTAATGATATTAGAGCAAATCTTTTATCAAATCCATTACACTTAAAAAAACATTTAGTGCCCAAAAACACAACTTAATACCCATTTGTTCATAAAATATATAAAAAAAGAGGTTATGCCGAGTACATAGATACCCAGCTTGCCAAACTTAGAAACGGCATGCGCCCGTGAAACGGTGACAAATTATGGTACCCCAAATTGTCCATAGGTGATGCTTTACAAGACCATACATGTCATCCGAGTAAACTGTAAATACTGACCATAGAATTATTCTTCTCACTCTGGCGCATACTGCCATACCTAACATGTAGCGCAATTAACGGTTTTGTACATAGGGGCATCCAACGCGTATTTACATTTCTATGCATGCGGTCGCGGGGCAGGGCACATTCAAATTTCTGGTAATTCTAAATGACAAGCCCCCGATGTGGTAGCATATTAGGTGGTGGCAGGTACTCTTTAAGGTGACATTAGAGGTCTGTTAGACCCCTAGTGTCACCTTTCCACTGCAAAGATGCTTTTCAATCGCAGATCATGCTTCAGTAGCTTCTTCCTTGGCTTCTCTAGCCGGGGAATGACAACTGTGGAACTGGAAGTGATGCAAACAGCATTGCTTCCGGCTCCATTCAGCGGGGAAGAGATCTGGTGAACGTATGTTCACAGGTCTCTCTCCCTTCTACCCGCCGACGCCTGTGATGCCGACTGTCGGTTTACAGAGCTAAACGGAGTCCCGGCGGCTATATCCTGACTATTTAGAGGGGCCGCTGCCAGCAATGTACGACATACGTCGTTGCCAGCGAAAGGGTTGAAGGTTTCACCTGCACAATATGGTATTTAATATATATCACTTTTTTTTTATTTTACAGGTAGATTGGGGAGAATTGGATTACCTAGTTATAGACATGCCACCTGGAACTGGAGATGTGCAGCTCTCTATATCTCAGAACATCCCAATCTCTGGTATGAATCAGACAGAAAACCTTCACAGTAGTACATCATGTGTATCCTATTATAGTAGATGTAAGCTAACCGAATGGCATTTAGTTTGCTACAGCACTATGGGGGAATTTATCAATTTAGATGCATCATCAGAGTGTTTTTAACGGTCACATCCCTGATTTTTAGTGCATATAGCAACATATTTATTATCCTGGTTCTTGTTTCATTCCTAAATGCCTTCATTAGGAGAATTGCCTCTAAGTTGTCGAAAGCTTGCTGGCACCTCCTGAAGGACCGCCGACCAGCCTTGAAGTCCTTGAGGATGACTTGAGGATATGAAGGTGAATTATCGCAGCACAACTTCTAGAATGTGGGATGCTTTGGAGGTTTTTTAATGTTGCAAATGCTGGATGCAATTACCACGTATTATGCAAAATGTCACAAAACATGTGCAGTGAGTCGCAAACATAAATGTGTCGCAAGAACACTTTAAAAAAAGGTCCAAAACAGTAATAAATCTTTGCGGTTAGTTAGCATGACATTTTCTTCTTTGTGACTAAAAATGTCACAAAGAAATATGTTCATAAATCCCCCCTATGTATCACAGACAAGTGCCATGTTTATTTTTTTATAAATATGCTGTACCTCAAAGTTTGTTAACCCCCCTGCTCTAGAAGTAGGCCATACCCCATAGCGCAATTACAGAGTAAATGCGTGGGCAGCCATTTTGAGCAATAGCTTTTTTGTTAAGTTTAATTATACATTTATACCTCGAGTTCACGAACGCTTCTGTTCGCAAACAATTAGGAAGGAAGTTAGGCAAAATTTTGCTTCCATTCGCAAACTCCAAATCGGGTGAGGAACGCGACCGCGGCCATCTTCCCCGCTCTGACACATGGTCGTGGCTTCCTTTAGGCAGACAGACCTGTACACACTTGCCCAACCTATGGGGAAATTTGATTCGGTTCGCGACCAGAATCGTGGAGCGAATTAAGTTCATGACCCGAGGTACCACTGTATATTAACTTAGTCTGATCTTGGGGCAAGGATGGTGGCTGTAGGGGTTTTCTACTGTAATTGGTCTGCTGGGTCCCTTCCAAAGCTCTGCTCTCTGCAAAAGTTGTGGGCAGTCCAGTGATTGTCACTGCTACTTTTTAATGGTAACATCTGAGTTTTTCAAAGGTGTCTGGCAAATACAAAGTGGATTTTTACCCTTTGTAAATATTAAGGAATATATTTGCATGAAAGCTTTTGTGGCTGGAGTTGAGCTTTAAGAAAAGCAATAAGAAATCCTCTTTGATATGCGTAAAGCGTACCTAAACCCAGAAATTGAAATGGAATATTTTGGAGCTTACCAAGCCTTAAATGTGGTGGCTGCATTAGTTTTCTTTTCTTCCTTTATTGTCATGTGGTGATCCGGCCAATACAACACATTTTGTCTTAAGCTGGGTTCACACCTAGGCGTATCGAAAATGCGTGTTTGTTGCGCGTTTCGTGTCGCGCGTTTGTCGCCCGATTCACGGTTAAAAAACGTGCAACAAACGTGCGTTTTCGAGGGCTACCTGGCTGTATCCCAATGGAAACGCGCAACGCAGAGCGTAGGAACGTGCTACAAATCGCCCAGGTGTGAACCGGGCCTTAGAGTAACTCCACTCTATGGAGGAGCAATGGAGTCACCCTTGGACAGCAGCATTGATGCCCTGTCGGGAGGGTGGTGTTAGATGCGCCAGCAAATTTAGATGAATTTGACCTAACAAATCTGAACTCCAGCTAACACATTTTAAGCAGATACAGCAACAGTTTTTTTTGTTTTTTTTTCCTTTTGGCATAAAGATTTTATATATATGAATAAAAGCTGATTATTAAGCATCCCTGTCAGTGGTAAATGGCTTGTCTCAACCCTCTATCTGCCACCTTTGCTGGCCAGCAGTGTCATCACAAGGGAGGTGTGGGGGTGCAGCCCGCACAGGGAGAGACTATCAGAGGGGTTGACTGACAGTTATTTTGGTGTCACCCCCTCTGAAAAGTCAGGCACTTGGTCATGGACTGAGAGCCTGACAGCTGCACAAGAGAGGAGGGGGCCTGGCGGAATACCTTACCCCACCGGGTGAACGTCCCCTCCTCTCTTTGCCGGAGTCCATTCCCATGATGGCCGCCGGCAGTGAAATGCGCGAGATGTCATTACGTGCGTACGTAATGACGCCGCGTGTATACATAATTATGTGTGCACCGGGTGACACCCAGCCTGGTGACACTCCTGCTGGCTGGATCACCACATGAAAATACATGGGAAAATAAAGCTATAATAAAGAAAACTAAAGCAGCCATCACATTTAAGGATTGGTGAGCTGTAATATATAACAGTTTTACTTTTGGGTTTAGATACAATTTTTAATGGGGGTAATTTATATATTTCATCACATCATCAGCGTCTTTTAAACTGTTGCATCCCTGATTTCCAGGGGCAAATGGCAACAGATTTATTCCAGTTTGTTTCATTCTTAAATGCCTTCGTGAGGAGAATTGTCTGTAAATTGCCCCTGTCTCCAAACTGTAACAAGCTTGCAGGTAACCTCCTGGATGACATCTGAATAACTCTGAAGTACTTAGCTGAGGATTCTTTGCAATACTTTAAGAAGTGCTCAGGAGGACTGTGCGCCACTTTGGAGAGTTTTTAATGTCGCAAATGCTGTGTGCAATTACTGTGCAGTTGAGAAATTATGGGAACTGTCACATAACGCATGCAGTGAGTCGCAATCGTGAATATGTCACAAGAACACATACAGGCTAGTCACAAAAGGGTGAAGAGTTTGGAGAAAGCAGGAGAAGTGAACAATCTAGGCCAACATAGCTGAACTGGAAAGTGAGCTGAATTGGAGAATGTTTCCAAATCAGCTACTTTGGTCTCGATTGTTCACTTCTCCTGCCTTCTCCAAAGTAGCTGATTTGGAAACATTCTCCAATTCAGCTCACTTTCCAGTTCAGATATGTTGTTCTAGAATGTTCACTTCTCCTGACCTCTCCAAACTCTTCACCCTTTTGTAAATAGACCTGTTAGAAAAAGGTGCAGAACAGGGATACAATTTGCGGTTAGTTAGCATGACATTTTGGTCTTTGTGATATAAAAAAATCTGATGCAAACACATTCATAAATTCCCCCTATGAGTGTAAGAAATCTAGACATCACATTCGGTATGTGTTTGTCATCTGTTTAGGTTCTAAAATGTTCAATAGGCTTCCAGTGAAGCATCATCAATGCCGCAATGACATGTGGACGTTTTTCAATGAGGCCGCAGTGTTTGCTAACTTAAATGAGTTAATTGTGCCTTTCCCTCCCCTGACCCAGCATGTTGGTCAGTACATGTTCTCATCAAGAGGCAGTGGGAGAGGGATCTCATTCCAGGCAGTGAGTGGGAGCAAAGTAACTGAATGATTCATCTTCCCAGGGGCTGTGATAGTCTCCACTCCCCAGGACATTGCACTGCTGGATGCTCGCAGAGGGGCTGAAATGTTTCAGAAAGTCAACGTTCCTGTAAGTTCACTTTTCCTTCCTCATCACTACTTTAGTTTGAATGTTGTTGTAAAGCAAGAAGGGTTGATAGATTTATGTAGGAGGAGGATCTCACCCTCACAACATCATCTTTTTTTTTCAGCCGCTCACATTTTGTTCTGGTAAAAGCTTGTAACTATCTCACAAAGAGCATCAATATAATCAGGATTTTTATGTTCAGTCCTGCTGAGTAAAACACTTCTAAATTTTGCTTTGTTCAGGGTATGTTGCTTGGTAATAGCCAATATTTTGTTAAACTATAAGGATGATTAATCTTAACTAGGCAAGAAAGTGAGTTGACAGTGTCTACTGATCTTAAAGCAGAACTGCAGGCAAATTGCTTCAACACCCAGGTAAAATACACTGGTAAACTGTCTTGTCTGCCAAAGGATTGTAAATTCTGTCCACTTGTGTGATTTCAGGGGTGTCCCGAGGCCGGGTGTCACCCAGGAGCGGGGACCGGGTGACACCCCGCTATGATGTCATCACGCATGTGCATGACGTCACCGTGCGCAATTACGTCATTGCAAATGTGTGGCTATCTAATTGACACCTGCCGGCGGCCATCTTAGTGATGGACGCTGGCAGAGAGAGGAGGGGTCGTTCTCCCTGTGGGATGAGGTATGCCGCCGGGTCCCCTCCTCCTGACACTGTCGGGCTCTCGGTCCATGACCAAGTGCCCGACTTTTTTAGAGGGGGTGACACCAAAATGACTGTCAGTCATTTTAGTGTCACCCCTCCAATGGTGTCACCCGAGTGTGGACCGCTTCTCCCTTGTGACGCCACTGGTGTGATTCATATACTTTTGCCAGGCAGCACAGCCAGGATGGTGACACCACTTTCCCTGTTAGAGTTGAGGAATACAGGGGAGTCACCTCGTTGTTTGCAGCCAGCAGATTGGAAAAAGGAGAAGCATCAACGCACAAACTGCGTACTCTGCTCTCTCCTCCTTGTTAGCACAGCTGTAATTTCTTTAGTTTTCACCCCAGGGACCCCACTCCCTTTGGTTTGTAATTTGGTCATCTGAGAATCTATGCTTATGATGCTGGAAAGATATTCATATACGCAGTCACTGCAGACTTCTTGATACAATAAGCAAAGAGAGACGAAATATATACTTTAGAAAGTAAGTGAGGTTCTCTTTGGATTGCGGCTGCATGGATAATGTCAACTAGACCCTATATTTCAAAAGTCAGATTTGCTGCTCCGCCTGGGTTCAATGCAGTCTCCAGTACTTGTGCTTACAGTATGAATATGATGCCAAAGATATGACCAACAAAGAGAATAATAGCAGTCTGGCCTAGCACATACACTTACAGCGGACCTTTACCCCCTAACTTTAAAATAACACACCTTTCGAAATGTTTAGTAACGACAATCTTCAAACACATACTTCTAGATAATTGATGGCTTTGTATTCTTTGCATACCTTTCTCTTTTCTTCCCCAGTCTCCTGATAGTGGCCATGTTTACTAAGCGCAGATTACTAGCTATCCTATTAATTCCATGATTTCTGGCACATGTGACTAGACATGTGACCATGCACATCATCTCAGGGGAGGAAAATGCCTTTCCCTGAGATCTCATGAGATTATAGATGAGATTTCCCAGCAATGCTCTGCTGATGACAAGGCAATCCCAGTGTGAATTGCTTTGCCAAACTGAGGTCATTTTGCCCTTTCAAAGTAGGAAGTGAATGCTCTGCAGGTGTAAGTATTTCAGTAATCACAGCATTTTACACCTGACATTATTATTATTAATCATCATAATAATGAGAGATTGGTAGATTTTTTTGAGTGTAAATGTCCGCTTTAAGTAAATGGGGACTATCATTATGACTTAGACCAATCTAGAGTACTAGAGATCATAAATAGTGCAATGGCCCTGAGCAGGCAGAGCAGCTAATTGCAGCATGTCATAAATTCTGGTGCATTGGAACCAATTAATTGTAATAAAATAAAACCCCCAGTGGTGAATAAATACCACCAAAAGAAAGCTCTATCTGTCCCCAAAAAAGGGTATAAAATTCATTTCAGTACAGCGCTGCATGACGGAATAAATGTCAGTCAAAGTACCGCAGCGCTGAATACTGAAAAATGGCCTGGATGGGAAGGGGGTTTAACACCGCGGATGTCAACTGGTTAAAAAGGAGTGGGGAATTTTAGATTTGTGAGTGTAGCAAACAAATGGTTATCGTGATGCTGCTTTGCTTGCTGTGCAGGTAATACTTTAGTATCACTTTCTGGATTTTGTGTGTTATAGTGCTGATAATATGGTAGTCGTTCTAGGGCTGTGATAAAGAGAACATAGTGGACAGTCCCTGGCTATATTGGTAATGTACGTGAATATCACTTACTGGTTGTAGTGCTGATTGTTCCTTAGCTGTGGTGTTAACTTCATGATAATTCCTTAGCTATTGTGGTATTTATGTAGTGGTCATGGCTATAACGTTGATCACTTTCTGGGTGTTGTGATGACTCTCTGGCTGATCCTTAGTTCTAGTGATGGTTGGACCCTAGATCTAGTGGTGGTTACTTCCTAGCTGTAAATGTGGATAGTCCCTGGGTCTAGTGGTGGTCAGTCCCTAGCTGTAGTGACGGTTACTTCTTGCATCTAGAAGTGACTAGTCCCAGGGTCTAATGTTGGCCGCTCTCTAGCAGTAATGGTGATAACTCTTTGGTTTCAACATTGGTCAATCCATAGGTCTAGTAGTCATTTTCCTTGGCTGTTGCAGTGGTCAATCTCTGTGTCCATTAGTGATCAGGATCTGGTGGTTGTCAGTCTCTGGTGTAGAGGTTGTCCATTACTATGTCCAGTGGTTGTCAGTCTCCGGGTCCAGTGGCAGTCACTACCTTTCTGTCACTTCTCCAGTTGCTTATTCCCGTGTTTTACTGTCTTCTTCCCTCTTGTCACTGTGCCAGACCATGTAACAGTGCTCCTTAACTGCAGGAAATTACACTTATCCAAGGAGAAAAAGCAACAGGATCAGCTCAATTGGAACAAGTATCCGCATTCTGACTAAAAGGACTACTTGAGAGCACGTGGGCCTGCTTTATTTTGTTAGTTTTTTGTGCTGCAGCAGGGACCCTGTATTTGTAGGACTTTCTTCATGCCAGTAATTAACTTCTGCCTTTTTAGAAATAAACGTACAAATTATGATTTTGTCTCCTGGCAGGTGCTGGGTCTTGTGCAGAATATGAGTGTTTTTCAATGTCCTAAGTGTAATCATGAAACCCATATCTTTGGAAAAGATGGTGCACTTCAACTTGCTGCTTCCATGGGACTGGATATTCTAGGTAGGAGTACTGTTGATGTGATAATCTGTAATCACTAAATGTAAATGCACAAGATTTGACAGTTTTAAAATAAACATTTTTCTCTGCAGCGTTACCTTAGCTGGCCTAAAAAGAACTTAAAGTAACTGTCAAACTGCAGTACCTTGTAATGTCTGCAAGCATCTTTATTAGGCTTCAAATTAATCCCTGAGTCATTGGATCCCTTTGGATTCCAGTCCTAGTCTGTACAAGGGGCTGCAACTACTCTACAAGATAAGATCAAGCCCTGCACCTCCTGATACGACAACCAATCCCTCAGACATTAGACATTGTCAAATGCCAGAGGCCCTTCTGCTTCACGGAGTCTTTGTTGCTTAATAGATGAATATTGGAAGAGGGATTAACCTTTTATAAAAAGGTTCAACTTTTATTTTTTTACATATATTTATGGTAGCTTCCATGCTAGTGCAATTGGGAGATTTAAATAGCATGTGAATACAATGTAGTGTACCAAGGTAGCACTTTCTGGACTTGTCTCTGCATCAGATATCATAACCTGTGGGAAATTGTCCAGTCCCATCAATCCTGATTCAAGGTTTGGATGATTGTCTGCTTGCATACAGTATTTTTAAAAGAAAACGTTCCGATTTCCCGAACCTAACGCATTTTGTCCGAGTAGGTGTGACCCAGTGGATGGGACAGAGTGCTATAACTTTTAGATTCATATGGTACCAGCAGGTACAGATTTTTACTGAACTGAACACTGATTTGGTGAAGTGAATTTTGTGATCTGTCTTTATTTGATATTTGAGCCAAAGAAAATTTTCTGTCAGCCCTAGTATCACATTCTTTGGGGTTTAGAATACACATAAGAGATGTTTAGAGACAGATTCCTTTGGCATGGAATTGCCCCTTCACAGTAGCTATTGAAAGCAGTAGGTGTAACACCACTCATGGACTCCCATATGCACTTTGAAGACAGTAGAGTGTATTTTCTTACAACTTTTGCAGACTTCACTGATGATATATAATGTTTTGAGGCAAAGAAAAGAAAAACAATTGAACCTATGACATTTATTGGTATTAGGTGACATCCCTCTGCATATTAACATTCGAGAAACCTGTGACATGGGAAAGCCAGTAGTGGTATCTGCTCCAGAGAGTGGAGAGGTGAGTAATATAAAACTGTCATTGTATATTGTTGTGTTTTATAAAAGGATCTCAGGAATGTAGAAGGTGCTCCTTACATGGAGTTTTGTAATAAAAACAAAAAAAACCCCTTCTCATTGCTAGTTAGTAGATTAAGTGGTTTGCTTCTCCTAATAACTCGCTGGTTTTACTGATTCTAAGGGTCACAATAAAAGTCTGCCCAGAGAATAAAATGTATTTCTACTTTTGCAGTCAAATTTGAGAAAACCCCTCAAACCCTGTATGTTTGTTATGTCCCCATTCACACAGCATGCCAAAAAATATATTTCAAAAAATATTTCTTACCTTTTTAGATGTTTTGTTGCAGCAGGCAACATGGCTGATTCTAGGTTTGAGTCGGCACCTTCACAGTCATCTGTCCTTCTAGAAAGACTTGTGACTGAAATTCGAGGATTGTGTTTCTCTCATTAACTTCATTAACATTTGAATGCAGAAGCCAGGCTGTTTTAATCTTTTAACCCCTTCATGACTGAGGTCGGTGGCAAAAGTCACCGGGAGTCTGTTTAAACAGCCCCGATGCTGGCGACGTACACTGTACGTCGTCAGTCACGAAGGGGTTAAACACTCACAGCCTCTCCTAACATTACAAAGAAGGAGAAGCATGTAGAAATGTTAACCATTAAGCAGCTAAGAACCCCTAACCCACGTAAAAGCAATTTTTCAACTGCAAGCATTTTTTATTTTATTTTTAGCTTATGCTATATGAATGGGAACATATAACAGATATAAAATAGGTGTTATCCCAATTTGGCTGCAAAAGTGGAAATACACTTTAAGAGAGTGATATGCTAAATAGTTACATAGTATTTGAGGTTGAATAAATACATTAGTATACATAAGTCCATCAAGTCCAACCTATTGCGTGTATACATTTATGTTTGAGCTGGTGTGTGTGTATATGAGTCCATGTGTGATTTTGCTCTTAAGAGTACTGGTACCCCTTTATGTTACGGTCACCAAGGAACTTGTCTAGGAGTTTCTTGAATGATTCCACACTCTTAGCTGAAATCACTTCTTGCGGCAGTCCAAGGTTTAGGTCAGGGGTGCCCATTATGTAGATCGTGATCTACCAGTAGCTCTCAAAGTTGATGCTGGTAGATCACGAAGAGTGTGAATGCGGCCCCTTTTATTCCATTTTGGTATATTTATTTTGCTGTGCACACATGATTACCTATTAGCCTGAGTCTGCTGAGCCAAGCTCCCTGACACCTTTCCGGGGGATGAAGTGCTATGTATTACATCAAAGAATATTAGTTTACACAGCCTGTTGTACTATACAGCAAGGTGAGCCAGGAGAGAGAGAGAGAGGGAGGGGTTATTTTTCGTTGGTAGATCTCATGTAGCTCGTCATTTGAAAAGTAGATCTTAACACAATATATTGTGGCCACCCATGGTTTAGGTGTTATGTTGAGGTTTTAATTACTTTGTTGTTTCCAAAAAATAAGTAAACAACAAAGTTAATACTTACTTGCCCTGCAACCCATGCCATGGAATTTCACCTTGTTGCAAAGCTACTGCTGCGTGAAGGATTTTCTGCATCCAGCATATCTGGGATTGTCGCATGCCTCAGGCGCTCCTCCCACTGACCTCTGCGTCACCACAGGATACAATAGTGATTTAGAGACTGGTGGATAAAACCACAGCGATCAGCGAGGAGGCCTACAGCCAACATATTTCTGAATGTCTCACATGCTGAAGATGCTTTGGCAGCAGCAAAGACCAAAAACCAGCAGCCCAGGCTGCAGGATGGATAAATAATTAACAGTGGTCTTATAAAGGCATTTTTATGGTTCAGAAATGTACTATTTAAGTAAATAAAGTGCACTGAGTAAAAAATCCCTAACATAAATACCTGTGTACAATCACTCCATAAAATAAACAAGTCAATTCATCAGATCAATAAATACTCAATAATTTGATACACCGCTATAATAGTCCCAAATTGTGAAATTTTATTTAGTGCATCAACAAAGTTCATTAAAGAAGTTCATAATAACCATAAACTGTGTCCATACAACACAAAGGGACCATCCAGAAAAGCAGTAAAATGGTATAAACAGTATTCCAGTGACTGATGTGCTCCAAAAAGTGTGTTTTCCAAGTGCTTATTGCCAAATGCCTCATTTACAAGACCAAAATGACTATCTGGGTACAGAAGGCCATACACAGCTCGATATCATAGCCAATCCGATCAGGAGTAGTCACATTCATCCAGTACAACAATCCGGTGTCGCCAAGCCTTTCATCCGCCAATCCACTCTGATTCACAGTACTTTAATCCTCATACCACTGTCACCATGTAATCAAACAGAATAAAGTGGTATGAGGATTAAAGTGATCCCAGATGGTCATTTTGGTCTGGTGAGGGAAGCATTTGGAAAAAGCACTTCTTGGAGCGCAGCAGTCACTGGAATACAGTTTATAGCATCTTAATGCTTTTCTGGATGGTCACTTTTTGTTGTATGGACATGGTTTATGATTATCATGGTGACTAGGGATGCACCGATACCAGTTTTTTGGTATCGAGTACGAGTACCGATTTTATTTTTTTCCAGTACTCGACGATACCAGAACTCCCATTAAGGAAGCCGGGCAGCGTGTAATGGCTCTCTGCCCGGCTTCCTGATTAGCTGGAAAGCTGGGCGGCATGCAATCATGAAGTGACAAGAGAGCATGGAGCCAGCTTCCAGTCAGGAAGCCAGATGGTGTGTAATGACTTGCCGCCCAGCTTCCTGATACTAGAAGTTCCAGTATTGGGATAGGCATCAGGAGCATGCTCTTACTCGCCAAAAAACTCAGTATCGGCACCGATAACGATACTAGTATCGGTATCGGTGCATCCCTAATAGTGACATTATGAACATCTTTAACTTTTTGCACTATATTTATTTACATGTTGATGCTCAAAATTAATTTTTCTCTTACGTTTATTGAAGGGCACAGTGGAGATCTTCAGATCTAGATACCGATGGGTTATACAGTATAGTGCCACCTTCAGGAGTAGGACACTAGGCACAAAACAAAAGCTCAGCCTAGGGGCAGCTACTGATGGTGGCCAAACCCCCTACCAGCTAGAAGGGACCTAATCTCCCTGCTGGGAATCTTGGTTCTCTTTTTGGGTATGTTCACACCATATGCAGTGTGTTCCGGCCCGATTCTGGTCGGAATGCACTGCATCGCATTGCGGCCAGCTCACTATTTCGTGGGGCCAGAGGGGGCGTGGAAGGCCATTGAAGTGAATTAAATGATCACCCGCACGGGATTGCAAGTCACATTGTGCCTGCGGTCCGGTGCCAATCAAAATAGTGCTTGCAGCGATCAAAATAGTGCTTGAAGAAACTGGTATCGGTGCATCCCTAGTCACCAAGATAATCATAAACCATGTCCATACAACAAAGTGACCATCCAGAAAAGCAGTAAGATGGTATAAACTGTATTCCACTTCAATGGCCCGCCACGCCCCCTTCGGCCCCACGAAATAGCGAGCAGCCCACAATGCGATGCAGTCCGTTCTGGCCAGAATCGGACTGGAACGCACTGCATATGGTGTGAACGTACCTTTTGTGCAGGGAATTTTCTCTTTTTTTTATGGCCTTTGTCCTGTTGGGACATTGTCTTTCATTTCTCTGTTCTGCTGCTTGTCCTCGGAATGTTTCTTCCTTGTTGCCTGGCTGGGATTTGTGCTATGCCTATGTTTGTTCATTTTTACGGATCTCAGCGTCTTGCAAGCTTATTGTCTTGCTAGTCCCCAGAGTGGTTCCAGCCTGTTGCTTTGAGATATCTTGGTGGTTCTGTTGGGGCTGTTCGCACACCTATTTTCCATTGACCTTTTTCCTCCGTCTAGGTCTGCACTCCTATGCGTCTGGCTGCCATGTCCAGTTTGCTCTGTTTATTTGTCCAATCTTGCAAATCAGTAAGATGGTGTAAACTGTATTCCACTTCAATGGCCCGCCACGCCCCCTCCGGCCCCACAAAATAGTGAGCCGGCCGCAATGCAGTGTGTTCCGGCCAGAATCGGACCTGAATGCCCAGTTTTCTCTGTTTACTTGTCGAATCTTGCATGGTTCTGCAGCATTGCTGTTGTCTTTTTTGGGTCGGACCTTTGTGTGCCTTCAGTTTGTGGGCTAAGGTGTGATGTCCCTGCCTGGGGGAGTGTTAATTTCTCACCCCTCGGTAGTTACTGCTTTGGGACATTCCTTTGATCTCTAGATCTGAAGATCTCCACTGTGTCCTTCAGTGAACGTAAGAGAAAATAGGATTTTTTTTGTACTCACCGTAAAATCCTTTTCATTGAAGTACACAATACCCATCTCTCTAATTGTTTTGTTGTGTCCTTTGGTTGTTTGTACTGCTTTGTAAATAACTGAGCTCCTTCTAGCTGTTCGGGGGGTTTGGCCACCATCAGGGGCCGCCCCTAGGCGAGCTTTTGTTTTGTGCCTAGTGTCCAACTACTGAAGGTGGTTCTATATAACCCATCGGTATCTAGATCTGAAGATCTCCACTGTGTCCTTCAATTAACTCAGAGAAAAGGACTTTACAGTGAGTATTAAAAAAATCCTATTTTTCACAGTTTGGGACTATTATAGGTTTATCAAATTATTGAGTATTTATTGATCTAATGAATTGACTTGGTTATTTTATGGATTAATTGTACACAGGTATTTATATTGGAGTGCATTTTATTTATTTATCCATTGGGTGTTTTACACTTAAAGCACAGCAGCTTTGATCGTTTTCTTTTGTTTTCCATAATGCAAATATTTATTTATTTATTGAGTAATTTACTATTACTCTTTTGGGTGTGATCATTTAATTTTTAAGGCTCAAGAAGTGTATAACTCATGCAGCAGAGGTTATTCATATTGAATGTTTGTGTGCCTAAAAAGCTCCAACAATAAAAGCAACCCAGCCAGTTTCCTGAATCTTAAAGTGAACCTACTGTGTAGTGCGTGAATTTGAATATGTTTGAACAGGAGCTGAATTAACAGACTACAGACCTCCTAACAACAAAGGTACAGTATCTGTAGGTTAAGGGTGGCACTGTTGCTTGGGTAATGTTGATATTTACTGAATTGTTTCTTTAATTTCTTATAGTCTCACCCTTTTATTTCTGTAGGCCAAGGCATATTTAAGTATTGCTAAAGAAATAATGAAGAGAATTTCCTAAGATGGTACAGCCAAGTAGAGAGCAAGAAAAGAAACCGACGGTGCCAGTTCTACAGAACAGAAGGGTCTGTTGAGCATCCACTGGCAATCGGCCTGTATAGCAGAATGGTCACAGTACAGTAAACTTGAGATGAGGATACTGGGTTGTTTCAGATGTTCAGTTGCTGTGGAGATGGGACTTTCCTAAGCTGGCAAATGTTATCTTGTACAGTAGCCCATATATCAAATATACAGTTGGGGGAATTTATCAAAACTGGAGCAGACACACTCTGGAGCAGTTGCCCATGGCAACCAAACCGCATCTCTCTTCAATTTGTTCAGTTAAGATTTGAAAATGAGACAGAGAAGCTGATTGGTTACAGTGCAAATCTGCTCCAAATTTTGTCTACTCCAGTTTTGATAAATTCCCTCCAGTATGTGTCTGTTATTTCCTGTTGGATCTTGAAAGAACTTGAATTACATTTCTAAACTTTTTTTTCCTACCAGTTTAGTTTATTCCTCTTTTGATATCTGCTTCGGTGTAAGCTCTTAACAATTGCTGCATCTATTGACAATCAGGCTAATTTAAATATGTATGAACTCAGACCGACAGGGAACAGTTATCCAGTGTTCACCTTCTGTCATCTGTAGTTTGTGCTCCTTGGGGGCTGTTCATTTGTCTAATCTATTAAATGACTAAATAACTAATCTGCCTCATGTTTGGAATTTTATTCTGAATGATATAAAACAAGTTAAAAAGTAAGTAGTTACTGCAGAGATCACAACACTGACCCCCACCAAGCAAACTGTATTCAGGGCCAGATTTATACTTCACGACCAACTGTCTTGTGCCACCACCCTCCATCCCACTGGCTTGTGAGTACAGTGGTACCTCGGTTCATGGACTTAATTCATTCAACGTTTCTGGTCGCGAACCGAATTGCTTGCGAACCGAATCAAACTGTGATCTCGACTAGAGGAAGTCACGGCCATGTGTCAGAGCAGAGAAGATGGCTGCGGTTGTGTTTGTCACCCAATGCAGAGTTTGTGAACGGAAGCAAAATTTTGCCGAACTTCCAGTTCGCAAACCGAATTGTTTGCGAACAGAAGCGTTCGTGAAACGATGTACCACTGTATTATAGTTATCCTTTCTATCAGACAAATATCTTCTCCTTTGTGTCTTCAAGCACACTTGTACTAAAGGAAATCTATCATGAGGGCAAAATTAAGACTACTATTTCTGACTTGAAAATGTTAGTTGCCTGGCCTTTGTGCTTGCCTACAACTTAAAGGAGAACTATGGGGTCAGGGCTTTTCCCCATAGTTCTCCTAAGGGTAACTGGAGGACACAAACTAGCGTCCTCCCGTCACCCTAAGCTCAGTATACTGCGAGCTACAGCTCGCGGTATACTGAGACGCCACAGCCGGGACGGATCCAGACATTACTGTCGAGATCCACCCAGCTACGTGATTGACAGCTGGCTCTGCCTATCGAGAGGCAGAGCCAGCTGTACCCGCCCCCTCTCCCGTCCGTTCCGCCAGTCAGCGCTGGAGAATCGTACAGGGGAGGGGGATCCCTGCAGAGAGCCGTGAGTGACAGTCACGGCTCTCTGCAGGGATGGATCGAGAAGTGAGCGAGCGACGGTATGTGTTCGCTCACTTCCCAATCTATTGAGCCGACCTGTGACAGATTCATTGTCACAGGTCGGCTAGAACTATGAGGCTGAGTGATTTTCACTCGCCTCATAGTTCTCCTTTTTAAAGAACGTGGTAAAAACATTCACTTTGCCAAGAATACCCAATCACACGCAAGCAAAAAAAAGCAACAGGATTTTAACTTGCACTTGATTGGATGATGAAGTCAGCAAAGCTTCCCCTCATTTACTAAGCAAAGAGAAAATTATTTTGCAAAATGAACAAGCTTTTTGCCTTCAGTAAGTTAACCAAAAGTTTTAAAGTCTGAGTCAGCAAAACAGGCAAATCGCATTTTCATAAGAGGTACAGCAGTGACAGCTTTATTTTTTGTAGCAAACAAATAGTGTGAGAAAGAGATATGGGGGTTGTAAATGCTGGAATTGTATCTCGCAATGATGAAGTATTTTGTAAATAATGTATGTAAAGAGGACTAATCACAGTTATACAAGAATAGTATTAATTATTTTAAACTATTAGGGCTCATGTACATCGGCATCAAACTCGGAGTAAAGACAAATGCAGTATTCTTTCAGGTGAAAATGGTTTGACTTTTTATTTCTCCAGTAGTTGATCAGAGATCAGTTGCTGCCTTTGCTTTAACACAGCTTCTGAGTGTATATAATAGCGTCAAGTAACAGAGCTGGGTAGATGTGGCATTCCTATTTAAGTGTATGTAAACCCTAACAAAGAAGTTATCTTATTTGCTCCATTTTGGTCTGTTAAATACAGCTATTCCTCAATTAACGACTTACCGGTACCTGTTTTGCAACCACTCGCACTTATGACCAGCTCTCCAACCGTACGTACAGGAACGTGGCAGCGGCAGTGCATCGTCTCACCTTCTTCACTGCTAGACTCTGTTCTCCGCTGCTAGTCTCGGTAAGTACTTTATTGACTGATTTACTGTACAGTACTGTACATCTCCAACACTATACAGTACTGTATACAGTTCCTCACTCTATACAGTGATTCGTTTAACGACCTAGCCGTAGGAACGGAACTCGGACATTAGGTGAGGAATAGCTGTAAAACCTTTTGCAAGCATTTTGTTATATTTCTTTGATAAATACTGTGAGGATTAGCTTCCAATGGTAGCACATTAAGGACACTTCCACTCACTTACCACGTCTTTTTAAGGGCTTCTTTGCCCACTTTTATTAACTCAAACATAAAAGTCCACACAGGTGTTTCCCTTGCAGGGGTCTTCAAACATAAAAGTACAGCTTTTCTGTAAGCAACATAAGATTTTTAGAATCTCACCAACTTCAGGTTGTTCCTTTAAACAAAACCTTTCACAGACAGGTTGCATCCAACACGCTTGGTACACAGGCTGTTTCTTGTCCTCTTTGCCACACAGGCTAGTCTCTTCACCACACAGGTGATACACTCCTCCAGACACATACTGGTTCCAGGGTGGAGCCCTCCTGACTCCTGCACAGAGATCTGCTCTGTCTCCCAGGTGGAACCCTGAACATTAACCAGCAGTCTCTTCATAAGGGCTGTGCACAGGTGCACAACCACTCGGTACTGGTCAACACTAAAGTCTGGACCCAGGAATGGAGATTCCATCCCTCCCAATGCTCTTTGAAATCTCTCCGTTCCAGGAACCCAGGCCAAATCCGGAAAACCTGGGAAGAATTGCCAGCTCTTTCCCAGTAAACGTTTGTGCTTTCTGGAACTGCTCAGCACCCCTGGCTGAGAGTCCTGGATGACTATATTGCCAAAAGACACCATGGCATTGCCACGCACTGCCACAATACAAAAAAATTGTTTAGCTTGTCAGACTTACCTTGTGTTCTCTGTACACTTTCTGTGTTTTCTCGAAGAGCCCTCTTAGGTCTTATCTTGAACTACAGAATAATTAGCCTTTATGTAGTAGAGATCTGAGAGTAGGAGTGCTTGGGTAGTTTAGTAAAAGACATTGAGAGGATGGACAATACTCACTCCTCAAAACCCTGTGTATTGTTAGCCCAAAGCAAGACTTAGAACCTGACTGCATTTCTGGCAGATCAAAAAGTAATTTTCTGTGCTTGCAGGATCTTTAAAGGGATAAAACATAGGAAAATGTGCATATGAGGCAGAGATATATTTAATGTGGGGCTTTTTTTATTATGCCTTGACATACACTTTAACTACAGTACTCCTGTGATTTGATGTTATCATACATGTTCAGTGACCCCTGACTTTTTTCTAGAGTCAAATCCATGCCAAGTAGGGGAACAGCCAAGGAATGTAGATAAGCAATAGATACCATTTCATAAGTAAGGTTAAAATAGACATTACAGTAATTTGACTAAGGATTAAGATTCTTGTGTAAGCCTCTCAATGACTGTTTCCCTTTAGGTCTGCTCTAGTCATGAGTGCCTGTATGCTGTTTCCCTGTTACTATAGCAACATAGTCAAGATAGGTTCTATGCATGTGTAATGGACTCAACTGTTATGTAACATCTCAAAGACCCAATATGACTCCAAACATTTCCACTTCCTTACCTTTTTTTTTTTTTTTTATAATAGTCCATTTTATCAAATCCATTTCTGAAAGCCTGCACCTGAAGTTCCCTCCTATTACTGAGAGGGTCCTGTTCTCTAACACAAAGAATTATCCCTTTTCTGTATTTCATTTGAAGATCGACAGACACAGCACTTTACTACCTCCAATACATAATTCCCCTAGCTGATAATCTGTATTGTAACTGTTCAATGTCAGCTATTGGTGTGAGTTGGAAGGTCTCCTTCTCGTACATGCATTATGACATCCCTGCACGTTTATTGTGTTACCGTGCATCCTCACTTAGCCTTCCCTTTTTGTATAAGTGTGTAAATCTTTCTACCCATTCCTTTATGGGTGCAGCATCAAATACCTTTTATTTGTTTTACATGGGAGGTCTCCTCCCCTCTCTCCCTTTAGAGGACTGTTTTTATTTTGGATCTCCCTTTCCTTGCAAGCAAGGATTAGGGGAATTCTGCTTTAATCACCAGCTTTTCATTTGATTCTGGTCAAGACATACTTTGTGTGTCCAACATTCCTTCCCTGAGTTTCAGGCTTAGGCATCCTAGGCTTCAGCCTTTACCTTAAAAACATCCTTGTTTTGGTTGTTTTTTTTTATACCTCTTTTTGCTGTAGATTTAAGTTTTCACACACCCCCTGTTACATTATGGTGGTTGCCGAGTTGTCCTCCACTTTACTGTTGTGACCCATTATCCTCCGATAACGTTCTCCCCTAGAGGTACTACCTGTCCTGCTCTGGAACACCAGATATATTCTTGGGGCCTTTCCTTATAGTACCAAATCCATACTTCTCCATTTTTTCATTGGCCCTCAGACACTTTTCCTTTGGATACTCTTCTAGTAAGATTCCACGGCTGTTGGATCATTCAGTAGCTATCTCCCACCTCTCTGTTTGACCACCTTTTGGATGTCCCACACGTCTATGATATCCCCGTGTTCCTCAATGGACAATTAAGAAAATAAGATTTTGGTACTTGCTGTAAAATCTTTTTCTCTGACTCCCTTTGAGGGACAGAGGTCCCACCTCTGAACATCTTGGCTCTATGTACTGCTTGCTCACAAAACTGAGGTATGGCAGTTAGAGGCGAGGTTGTCCATCAGTGTTTTTTCTGTTTGCCAGTGCCACCTCCTGAATGCAGCAAACATATCTTTAATTTCAGAGTTGAACACTAAGACTATACAGCAGGCACCTCCTAAATGTGCTGCTGCAGCCTTTAAAAATCTCAAGTAAATATTGACTTGCAGAAAGTCAGTATTTCCATAGCAATGGCAAGATCGTAGTATGAAGAGCTTACAGGTATCCTTTAAATGATTCAGTCTTCCATGCATCTCTGAAGCTACAGATCACATTCACTAGTAATATTTATTGCTGTCTCTTATTAGCAAGCAGATTACCAGATATAGCAGTTCGGCCCACCCTCATACCATCATCCAGGCTTAAGAGGAAGTTAGAGACATCTCTGCATTTCCTTACAAACTGGACTTTGACTCTTTTTTTTCCATTATAGGGTGCGGCTACTGTGCGCGCCACTCTGCAGAGTCAAGCAAAGGAGCTGAACTGATCAGTTCCACTGGAATAAGAAGCTGTTGATCAGAGCTAGATTCCTATGTGGAATGCCTATACACACACTTTTAGCCCCCTACAGGAGTGTACAAATAATTCCTGTAGGATTTACTGTAGCCCCTACAAGATGTGTGCATCTGTTGGTTCATACCGAAGAAGTAAAAGCTGTATGGATGTTGATGTCTTCATATGTACAGCTGACTATAGTTTTGCATATCAAATTGAAAGTAACAGAATATGATGATATACTGTTGTTTGCTTGCAGGAAGATAAGATAAGAGAAGCTCATGTTTTTTATTTGCACGAATGGGGATATAAATCGCACCGAACACCAACATTTAAAAAATTGGGGTAGAGCAGGGGGGGTGTAAAACACCTGTCACCAGAACAGAAATAGAGGGGAAATCTTTCAATCATGGCTAGTGTTCAGGTGACAATTGACAAGAGGGTGCAGCACTTACTTTGGAGAGAGATATCCTCTTATTTCCTGTTGTTTCTACAGGACAGGAACTAAAGGTAATTCTCCCCACTGGGATACAAATGAAATAGAACTGGCAGGCATTTTAACCTTACTTTATCCAAAACTAATAAAAATGGCTTTAGATATTCTTTACCCATATCTTGAAAATAACAACAAACACACCTTTTAGAAATGTTTAGTAATGGCAATCTACAAACACATACTTCTAGATAATTGCCGGCTTTGTATTCTTTCCATACCTTATTTCTCTTTTCTCCCCCAGTCTTCTCACAGTGGACATGTTAACTAAGGGCAGATTACTAGCTCTCCATTTACTTCTGAAATGGTAGCACATGTGACTAGGACATGTGACCATGGGGAGGAAAATGCCTTCCCTGAAAATGCCTTCCCCTGAGATGTCATAGGATTACAGATGAGATTTCCCAGTTAACATGTTAGCAGGAAGTGAATGCTTTGCAAGTGTAAGTATTTCATAATCACAGCATTTTCCACTTGACATGTCTATGTTATTATTATTCATCATACATAGAGGGATGCATTGGTAGAATTAGATTTTTGAGTGTAAAGGTCTGCTTTAAGTTACAGCTGTTTAATTTTTATCTGAAGATTACTAAAAGGAATACAAGGTGGATTATATAGTCTGTCAGGAAAAGATCACAAAACACTTGAAAGGTCACCGTTTAATTGACATGTTCTGGAATGCTGACATTAAAAGCATTAACCGTAATGCAGGTTTTGGGAAATTAAACTTTAACTGACCTGTAATACGAAATAAGAAATTCTATCTAAAAGAAATGAAATTACCCACTACTAGATGCATGGAGTACAGAAATGTGTTTGGTTTTTAATTTGGTTTTTTTTTCTTCAACAAAGGGAATTTACATCTATTTATATCCCACTGTAATCAGTCTTTCCTCTGGCAATCCAATGTCCCAGCCACAATCATACAAACACTAACACAGGGACTAATTTAGGGGAAGCCAGTTAACCTTTCTGCATATGGGAGAAAAGCCATGTAAACACAAAGTACATGCAAACAAAATCCTTGGTTGGAATTGAACACAGGACTCCAGTGACCAAAGGTTAATGTAGGAATCTCTAGACATGAGGCTCATTGGTTTGAGTAGTGTGCTCACATATTTTAGCTCAACTGCAACCTAATACTTCATAATTTTGTGTGTTGAGGTCTTTGAGGAAGCATTTTGAAGAGTAAGTATACTTTAAAGTTAATCTCCAGGCATATAAACACTCAATTAAATATATTGCTCAATAGCCAAAGGATATAAATCCAATTTGCAAACTCAATTATTACATTGTAAGAATAGCAGTGACATCATCACTGTGCTGCACATAACTCATTCAGAGAGCAGAGCTGTGGGAGGGACCCAACAGGCCCACCCACTACAGGCTGCCTGCAGAAGACTACAGGAGAAGGTGGAGACAAGACCAGTCACTCTCTACAAGAACAGAGAGCAGCCAGAGGCAAAGTTTCATGCTGTATTCCTGCAATGATCTGTAAGAAATAAACAGAGCACACCAAGATTCAAGAAAGAATACCCTGTGTGTGTTGTAAAGTAGCCACTGCTCCAAGCTTGCTCCCGTGATGCACTACAATCTTATGTTTAGTAAGCTAATTTGTATTGAAATCATAGTCTATCATGGGAGTGAGCTCGGAGCGATTGCTACTTTACAACACACACAGGGACCATGGGGGAGCAACAAAAGTAGCCACCATGCTCAAGGAAGGACAGTGCTAGCACAAATTCAGAGATGATTTCAGGATCTACAGCCGAGTGATACACAAATAAGATACATTTTTATTAATAGAGTACTTGAATGTATTTTTAAGATTTAACTCCTCAGTTTAGTGTCACTTTAAGGATCCTACTTAGAGAAAAAAATTGGAGAATCTTTCTCGTGCCATGTATTCATTAATTGGTTCGGCTCTTCAACCATTATTGGCTAGGTTCCTTATTTCCCAGACTATTTCCTTTTTGTGTTAAGCGACTTTCATTATCAATTTGTGGCTCTTCCCTTTGGGTTGGCCTCAGTTCTAAGAGTTTTTTACAAAAGTTCTAGCTCTGGTTCTGGGATTATTTTGTCGCAAGGGCATTCAGATTATAGGATACTTAGACAAGCTTTTCAAGAACAGTCACTTCCTATCTTGGAGCTCAAGATCTAGATGGTGCTGCGGACATTAGAAGACTTCGGGTGGATTCTGAACATCAAGAAGCTATCACTAGTTCCAGCACATCGCTTGGAGTATTTGGGTCTTTTGTTGGATACCCTTCACACAAAAGTGTTTCTTCCTTATATAAAAATATTGAAGTTCCGGGATCAAGTTTGGTCACTTCGATCCCATCACCATTCCTTTCAGAGAACCTGCATGAGAATACTGGGATTGATGGTGTTAACCTTCGATGTGGTACATTTTGCTCAGTTCCATTCCACGTACAGAGGAACATTCTTACAGCGAGGGACAAGTCTCCTCTATTGCTGGACAAGATATTCAGATTGAGTGCCCCGGCCTGGATGTTTTTGCCGTGGTGGTTGACATCCCCTCTTTTGACAATGGGTAAGTCGTTTCTTCCCATAACTTGGAAGATTTGCATGATGGACGCCAGTCTTGTGGGATTGGGAGGCCTCTTGGGATGGGGAGATCTGTTCAGCGTTGTTGCTCTCTGGAGGAATCCAAGCTTCTGATCCATTCCCTGGACATGAGGGCAATTCATCTGGTGTTGTTTCACTGAACCAGCCTTCCGTCTGAGTGTCTGATTTGAATGAATTTAGACAATGCTACAGCGTTGGCATACATCATTCACCAGGGAGGTACCAGGAGTGTGTTGGCTGCAAGGGAAATATATTTGAACTTCAGATTGCAGCAATTTCAAAGGTGCATATTCCAGGAGTAGAAAACTGACAGGTGGATTTTCTCAGCAGGCAAAGTCTGGATCAGGTCTCTCCATCCAGAGGTGTTTCAATCTTCTGGTTTCTTGTTACAACAAAAAGGTGGACAGATTTGTGCCCAGAGCGAGGGATCCAAGGGTGGATGTGGGGGGTGCCTTGGTAGCTCCCTGGGATGAATACACGCTAATGTATGGCTCTCCTCCACTGGAAATTAGAATTCCTTTGTGTTCTATCCTGCTAAGCAGACAAGGCAATATTGTCTATTCTTCAGAGCTGTGTCTCTCAATGGACTCCAAAGAAAAGATTTTACAAAAATAAAAAAATCATATTTTTAACCGCCTCCTGGCCAGCCGTTGTGAAGAATCCACCGGCTGGGAGCTTTCTGGCTCTGAGCGGGCATTTTTAAACGTCCCGTCAGCTATGCCCACTCGCGAGCGGGAAAGTGCCAAAATTGAAAAACAGCCAGCGATGCCTGTTTACATACAAGCGATCACTTGTATAACGTGCCAGTCCGTGGCCCCAACCACACACACACCCGTGGTCCCGGGGTCCGCTGTGCCCAGTGCGAGCCTGGGACCAGAATGGTGGCTCTGTGACAGGGGATCAAAGGTAGATCAGTATACGAACTCCCTCCGGTCCCCTCTCCGGTGTCAGAATGCAGAAGTGGTGTACATTACATCACTTCCGCATTGTTGTGTCACTCACCAGCTTCAGAAGCTGATGAAGCAGATCTCTGCTTCATTAGCTTCTTCGGAGGTCCCTAGGTGGCATTAGGGGTCTTGGAGATCCCTAATGTCACCATAAAGAGGACCTGTCACATCCTCTGTGTTATCACATAAGGGGGGTTTTCTTAGCCCCCTATGTGATAACAATAAAGTTAAGTGGGAAAAAAAATAAATTTGCACACAAAAAAAGTCAAATGAAAAATAATTTTTTTTAAAACACAACATTTTATTGAAAGTCCCCACCCATACATACACGCATGCAAACATGTGTTGGGTGCGCATATGTGCGAAAACGACGATTGCGCCCAATACGCCACACATGTTACATATAGCCGCAAAAGTCGCAGTGAGAGCAATAATTCTAGTGCCATCAATCACTGATCACACTAAACTGATGAGCGGTAAAAGCTTTTAAAGGGTTGCCTATGGTCAATTTTGGGTATGGTAGTTTTCTGCGAGTGCGCGCAATTTTAAAGCTTTACATGTTTGGTGTCTATTTACCTGACGTGACGCTGTCTTTTATATTTTACCAAAAAAATTAATAATAATAATTGTATTATAACATAATGTTTCAAAATTTTCAGTAATTTTTCCTTAATATAGTAAAAAAAATAAAAACCCCAGTGGTGATTAAATACCACCAAAATAAAGCTCTATCTGTCCCCAAAATATGGTATAAAATTAGTTTCAGTACAGCGTTGCATGACCGAATAAATGTCAAAGTGCCACAGCGCTGAATACTGAAAAATGGCCTGGCCAGGAAGGGGGTGTAAACACCTGGTCTTCAAGTGGTTAAATCAGGTGCTCCTTTGGCTCTACCAAATCATTCTACACTGCTTGCTTTTACTTGTTTCTCTGTGCACAATGTTTTGTTGAACACTTTGACTGTTTAACTAAGGACCAAGCTATTCCCATTCACAATTTTTTCAGATATAACAACATACAGGGTGGCCCAAAGGGCCATAACATTAAGCTATTTTATAAGAAAGACAGATAAAGTGATTTAAGAAATCAGCGAGCTAACACACAGATTTCAAATGCAATGTGAATCAATATTTTACAGGGGATAAGCAAATGCATATAAATTTCAAGGTACACAGAGGACCGCAACAGCATAGGGGAAGGGGAAGTTTGCTACAAAGTTAGAGGTAGTTTTAAAATATAACATAGTCAATCAAGAGGGAAAGAAAATGTGTGTTCAAGCAACAACTCACTAGAAGGGCAAAGTAGGATGGTCAGCCCCTCAGAAATCAGGGAGGGAACTGGGAGAGGGAAGAGAGAACGAAGATAAAAGGGGGCGAAGGAGGTCAGACAGGGAGCCTATATACAGAGATTGTTTTAACTCCTAAGGTAACTAAGGACTGAGGGTTGAAAGAGGAAAGTAGGTTGTTTTCAATAAATAAGAGGCAAACAAGGACTAAATTGTTCTACAGAAAAAAATGCTATGAGATGCTGGCATTGCATAACACAGAGATCATCTAAAGCTGGGATTCCCCTGTCACACTATGGAAGGTCAAAGGTGTTCATGTAATATGTTCACTATAAGTCAATATAATTTGACAGTAAAGATCTAAACCAAGTTTCCATGGGGGTCTATTTTACTTAAGGTACTGACACATATGTTCACTTTGAATACCTAATCAGATTAGGAGGGGTTTAAGAAAACAGAAATTTCCTGGCCCCGATTGCCGTAGTTTTTTTGAAGTAAACAGGCTAGGGTGGAAATGTTTTCTTTAGTAAATCAGCTGCTAAGTCTTTGCAGAAGGAGCTTAGAATGCTATTGTGATCCCAGAAATCAACTGAGGATGACTTCCCATTTCTATGCTGCTTATTGAGTTACCACAAAAGTGTTTGGCACAAAACTATAAAAATAAATAAAATGCTATTTAATATTGTACTAGACCCATTACCAAGAGAGATGGCATTTTTAAACCCATGATTTTACACAAGCATTACTGCAGCTTTGCACAGCATTTGCTGTTAATGCTCTAATCTATATTAAAAAGCTTAGTATAGTATATTGAACCTGACAGGAAACTGTTAAGCTAAAGTCCATTAAAGCATTAACATAGTTGGCATTAAGGTCTGAAAACAGACTGTCTAGAATTACAATAGGAGCTACTAAGAACTATGGAAGGCTCGTCTATATCGTTTCTTGAAGTGTGGTCTTGCTTCTGTGACCATGTATGCAATATACACTGTTCTTTCTGGTGAGATAACATACACATGAAATCATAGGCGTGCACAGCCTATTGCATAAGGGTGTGCACACAAAAGTACAAACATATATGCGTATATACAGTACTGTGCAAAAGTCTTAGGCAGGTGTGAAAAAATGCTGTAAAGGAAGAATGCTTTCAGAAATAAAAGTGTTAGTTTATTTTATCAATTTACAATGCAAAGTAAATGAACAAAATATAAATCCAAATCAATATTTGGTGTGACCACCCACTGCCTTCAAAACAGCATCAGTTTTTCTAGGTACACTTGCACGCAGCTTTTGAAGGAACTCGGCAGGTAGGTTGTTCCAAACATCTTGGAGAACTAACCACAGATCTTCTGCGGATGTAGGCTGCCCCAAATCCTTCTGTCTCTTCATGTAATCCTAGACAGACTCGATGATGTTTAGATCAGGGCTCTGTGGGGGCCAAACCATCACTTCCAGGACTCCTTGTTCTTCTTTACGCTGAAGATGGTTCTTATTCTTAATGATATTGGCTGTATGTTTGGGGTCAATCACATGCCTCCCTGATGGTATGGCTTGATGGATAAGTATTTGCTTGTATTTCTCAACATTGAGGACACAATTGATCCTGACCAAATCTCCACCTCCAATGGCAGAAATGCAGCCCCAGACTTGCAAGGAACCTCCATGATGCTTCACTGTTGCTGCCTCCTGCTACAGCCAAATATTTAAACTTTTAACTTCAGTCCAGAGCAGTCCTGCGGCCACTTTTCTGCACCCCAGTTCCTATGTTTTCGTGCATAGTTGAGTCGCTTAGTCTTGTTTCCATGTCAGAGGTATGGCTTTTTGGCCTCAATTCTTCCATGAAGTCCTATTTTGGCCTGACTTCTTGGGACAGTAGATGGGTGTACCCGGGTCCCGCTGATTTCTGCCAGTTTGGTGCTGATGGCACTGCTGGACATCTTCCAATGTCGTAGGGAAGTAAGCATGATGTGTCTTTCATCTGCTGCATTAAGTTTCCTTGGCCGACCACTGTGTCTATGGTCCTCAACCTTCCCCTTTTTTTTGTGCTTCTTCAAAAGAGCTTGAGCAGCACATCTTGAAACCCCAGTCCATTTAGCGGGCAGCATGAGCTTTGCTGATTACAGAGCTACAGGTATGTCTTAGTAGGGAGCTTGTCAGACCTCTGCATTGAGACCAATGTTTCCACACAGCGTCCCATTCTGAGCTGTTTGTGGGGACAGGCTTTTTTTTCTCAGGCTGTGGCTGCTTTAGAAAAAAAAAAGAACCATAAGACATTAAACACACTTTTGTTTTGATGCACCTAGAATATATTTAGTTCCTTTAAACTTAAAGCACAGTTTCACCTTAACTGATTTTGCTAGGTAGTGTTGTCTGAACTACGCTATCTCTGTTAATATTGTTGCTATGTCTTTGTGTAATTTGTACTTATAAAATGCAAGTAAAAGGAGGAATTTATCAAAACTGGAGCAGGCCGAATCAAGAATAGCTGCCCATAGTAACCAATCAGCTTCTCTCATTCATTTTCAAAGCTTAACGGAACAAACTGAAGAGAGAAGATGATTGGTTACTATGAGAGAAGATGATTGGTTACTATGGCCAATTGCTGCAGATGATTCTGTCTGCTCCAGTTTTGATGAATCCCCCCCACTCTGTCCTTTGCTGTAAAACAAAAGAAAGACGAGAAGACCTGCTGAAACTCATAATGTTTTATTGCAAATTTATAGACAATAAACTTTGAGTTAAAAAAAAATAAACCTCTTCTCCTTTAAGTGCATTCATAAACTTCTCCTTTAAGTGCATTCATTTTTTTAATAAAATGATGAGCATAATCCGCATGAAACTGAAATGAATAAATGATGCTAGCATGAAAAACCGTGTGATTACCAACCTCTGCACTGCATTCTCCATCATATCTTTTACTTCAAAATAGTCAGCTGAAATATATATTGATTGCCTTTATGGAGGCTCGTCTTTCTTTCAGTGTTTCCCTAGGATTTTGGAGTCTAAAATATGAACAGTACTGTTGCTTGTTTATTATGAAATCAATATCCATCTATATTTGTGCACGGCAGAAGCACTACAATAATATAAGAAATGACTTTGTTCATTAAATTAGAATGAGAACAGTTTATAAATAGATGTCTAGCATTCATTTGCTTAGTAATAAAGGATGTTTAAAGGAATAATAAAATGTTTGTTGGAACAATTCAGAGTGATGCACAGTGAAAAGTATACTGCCGTTCCCTCGATGCAGAGGACACTATACTGATCGCCAATGATTAGCTAATGTTTTGCTAGTCCCTGCTGCATAGTGGAAGACATGATGAAAGATTCATGTTGCTCATGGAAAAGTTTATTTTTTGCACCTCTGGTAATATTTATAAATATATGTCATACCAATCGTATGAGGGTCTCTTTAAAGATTCATACAATACGTGGTCATTGTATATAGCCACTGCTATAGGTATTTAACTTATGTCCATCAATACTGTTTCTGATTCTATTACCTGGATCCCAAGAAACACTGAACATGGAAAACTGTTTATTTAATATTATAATTTATTATTACATATTTAATAAGTAGCAGTGTGCAAAATTCAGCACCCCATAACAAACATAGCAACAAATACTTGTCATTTTCTTTGGCTGCTGTAATAAATGGGTGGGCTTAAATGACTGTATGTTCTGATAATCTTATCATAACTATATCAATGTTTTAATAATCAGGCCTGGATGAACAGCTGGCCAGAAGAGAGTACACAAAGGGTTGATTAAATAAACAAGTAGAACGTATTCACTTTGCAAGATAATTTTCACCTAGTTTATTGAATGTGGGGAAGCTGTGCTGGCTTCAATCCAATTATGTGCAAGCAAAATTCCTGTTTGTTCCATTTTCCTTGCACATGAATGGTGTGAGGGAATGCTAACTGAATTTAATTTATTCTCTCTTGATATGGCACTAGTAAAAGGAGGTTGATGATCACCGTATATAAAAACTTAAAAAGAACGTATAGTACAACATTGTTCACTATAAGGTGACTATAGTGGACAAGGGGGCACTTTTTGCATTTGGAAAAAAAAAATGTTTCACCTCCATATGTTAAAGTAAGAGCTGTGAAAATGTGGAAAGGTCTTGCAGAGGAGCTGGTTCTAGGCAACTCTAGAGTGATTAAACAAAGGGATTGATGTGTTTCTAAATGCACAAAATGTAAGTGGCTAGTAATATTTATAAGAAACATTAAATGGTTGTAGATTGTTGTATCCAATTGCCTTTGGAGATCAGGGAGGATTTCTTTCCCTGTTGGAGGAAATTGGAACTTGCTTTTTTTTGGGGGGGCGGGGGGTTTGCCTTCCTCAGGAGTAACGGCATGTTTAGGGTCATGAACATGCAATGTACTTCATTTTAATTTTGTCTTTTGTTTGAAATTGATGGACATGGGTCTTTTATAAACCTAAAGTTGTAACTATCTACAAGAAAATCTAAACAATATTCATTAGGCCTTTTGTAATTAGTTTACTGGGCGCATAAGTGCATTAATTGAAGTTTTTTAAAATAAAATATTCAGCTTTAAGACACCTGCTTTAAGAGGTGGCACATATTGTATATCTTAGTATACACTGACCATAAACACCGTGGATATCTATCATTTATAATACAATAAAAGCAATAACAAGCCAAGGGGTCCTCATCTTCACATTGTATGCCTTCCAGGCTTAAAAAAATTGTGATCTAGATGGTCTTCCACACCTGTGGAACCTAACAATTGCAACACAATCTTGTATAATAACTGCTTAATTCATGAAACCGAGCCAGGATCACGGATCAAAGATCAAAGAAGCCCCTGCATGGCTGAACTCGAGCCAACAAAAATGACTCAATAAGCAAAAGTAACTCTTTTTTTTCCATGATGGAAAATGATTTGTACTGGAATCTTTATTATATAAATTAGTACCATCATCTAGCTGGGTATTATAAAACCATTACAAAACAAAGATAAGTTTACCCATCAGTTATCTAACTGTACAGATTTCCTGCAATATCCCTTTCTGACACACATCCCAACCTACTGGCTTATGCCACCCCTTGCAGACTACTAAGAGACCATGGAGTGCAATTGACATGAATTTCATTGCCATTGTCAACAATTGCTCAAACATTCCATACTTTTGTGTCCGCTCTGGATTTACTTCTATGTCCAAGCTTGCATAGTTGTTAAGCAGGAGGTTAGATTGCATAGTTACCCTAAATACTTAAAAATAAGTGCAGCGCTAATAATCTTTAAATTGAGTGAAAAGTGCCTTGTGCAATAATCCATAAAGCACATAAACAGAAACAACATTATCAAATATTATTCATTATGTACAACTCATAACTTCAAGTGGATTGCATTATTCCAAAATAAAAATACCTAAATATTATTTACAAATTATTTCGGATACTAATCTACCACACTTACGGTAAATTAATTAAAATAAAGTTCAATCTTTGCACCGGGAATATTATTGAAAATCTCTTTTCATTTATTTATTACAGGTATTTATATAGTGCTGACAATTTACGCAGCGCATTAGACATTCAGATCAGTCGCTCCCCTTAAGGAGCTTACAATCTAAGGTTCCTATCTCACATGCATACAGGGCCAAGTTAGACAGGGGCCAATTAACCTTCCAGCATGTCTTTTGAAGTATGGGAGGAAACAGAGGTACCTGGAAGAAACCCACGCAAGCAGATGGTGACCTGGCCAAGATTCGAACCAGGACCCCCACTGCTGCAAGAAGCACTAACCACTACACCACTGTGCAGGGACAATTGAGAGAGGAGCCAATTAATCTACCAGCATGTCTTTTGGAGTGTGGGAGGAAACCGGAGTAAACCCACGTAAGCACAGGGTGAACATGCAAACTCCTTGTAGATAGTGACCTGGCCAGGATTTGAACCAGGGATCCCCAGTACTGCAAGGCAGGAGCGTTAACCCTTACACCAATGTGCTGCTCTTTAAATTACACTTATCTTCCAACGTGCACCTCTGTGAACACAGTCATGCTCCACCCTTAAATGGACTGATTCTCACCTTCTCTGATGGAACTACAGTATCTATCACAGATAAGGTTAAAAAGCACCTGTGTAATATATGGAATCTGTCAACTGTGCAAAATACGTAGGGGGGAATTTATCAAAACTGGAGCAGACAAAATCTGGAGCAGCTATGCATGGCAACCAATCAGCTTTTTTCTTTAGTTTGTTCAGCTAAGATTTGAAAAGGAAAAAGAGGCTCTGATTGGTTTCTGTGCACAGCTGCTCCAGATTTTGTCTGCTCCAGTTTCGATAAATTCCCTTCCCATTTCATATTTAATTGAAAAAATATTTATTAAAACATCTAAAACTAACATTGAAAAAATAAATCCACAAACACTGTTCATCATAGCGCTCTCACGTGTGCTGGGGACGCTGGTAATCCTGACCTTCCGCCTGCTGCTATGGGGTTCCACCAACTCCGATGACGTCACTAGCTCCACCCTACTCACACCATTAAGACTTAATCCGTTACCCCACCTTCAGACAAATGCTCCCAGTTCCCCTCCAAATTTTAGTTACATCTAAATATTGACAAATACAATTTACTATCACAGATGAATGGTTAGACAAGATGCACAATATGATACTCAGACAATACATGTCCTCCTGGTACTAGATTTGCTGAATTGGCTTTTGCAAATTCCTCTTGCAGAATTTGCATTCAAACTTAGCTTACACCCTATCATCAACAACTTCAGCAATCACAAGTACAAATCCAGCTCTGCAAGGGATTTGTGAATAATAGTCATACCACAAGTTCAAGTAGTTCAATAATGATCATTAGTCAGGAAAGAGCTGCGAACAACACGAGCAGCCAACCAATAGATATATATCAAGTAACACATTATATCAAGTAACTTTTAAGATATAACCATCAAGTTTCTAATGTTATAAAAATGATTGTATTGTCAAAATGGTTTTGTTACTATTATGATGCCGTACTTCACGTGATATCAGAAATAGAGTAGTGATGTGTCTTATTGTAATGCCACGTTCAAACATATTCTGTTATTCTCATGTGATTGCATACAATTATTTTATGACAAAACAATCAATAAGCTGAGGGCAAGTATTGTGATGTTATGATCTCACATTTTAAGGTCTAAACAAACGGACATAATTAAAAACATTATTTCAAGCACTAACATGGAGTCCATGAAGGTTTTTAATTTATTACCATGGTTTTAAAAGTAACTGTTTTGTCTATTTTGATAATATTTGTGATTTTCACTTTTGTTTCTTTATGGTGTTGATTTTGTAATAAATGTTTTCATGGGTTAGCATAGTGGTCATATTTAAGAAGAAATTTATAGAGATTTGGTAACTTTATAAGGTTAGTTGAGGCCTATAAACTGGTGCAATTTATTGTGAAATATTTTTTTTTTTTTACAGGGACTCAAAACTGTTGATGGGCTTTGTAGTCATTGTCAGGTTGTGAAAAATTAAACCAGTGTAATTAATAGGAATTATTCTATTCAGTGAAAAACCATAATACCCAGGTATTTTTGAGTTCAGGTAAACAAAACCATGCCAGCCTCTCCTTCCATGGTTGAAAGCTCTGTATCCGCTCTGTATCTCTGTATCTATTGGCCAAAGTGTGCTATCTCCAATACTTTTCTGACTCCTTTCCCATTGGTAGCGGGATATCCATTGTCAACTATTCTATTTATATCAGATTTAGATCCCCTAGCTCACCTTATCAGATCCAACCCCAATATTCACGGAATAGATTTGTGAAGTACATCCAATATATAATAAGCTTATTCGCTGAGGACCTACTTTTGACTGTAACTCAACCACTTATAACTCATTGAAATGTATTTTGCACCCTTCCAAAATTTCTGGCTATCTCAGGACTGACCAATAATGAACATAAATCATCCGTCCTCAATATATCCCAGCCTGCTATAACATATTTGAGGTTCTTAAGCATAACTTTAATTTCCATTGGCCATCCAATTATTTGGATTACTTGGGCATGTGTATAATAGAATTTCCCTCTTTGTTGTATTCAGCAAACTATCTTCTCCGATTCAAGGACCAGAAAACCCTTCTATCTTGTTCTAATTATACCATGTCCTGGATGGGTAAGATTAATGCTGTGAAAATGACTGTACTACCAAAACTCTTCTATTACTTTTCCACTCTCCCCTGTTCTGTGTTGGAGGGCAGGTTCCATAAAGAGAACCTGTCACCTCCAAACTATCACATAAGGGATTTTAATCCCCTATATGATAGGAAGAACATTACATGGAAAAAGTAAATAAATAAAAATGTAAAGAAAATGTAAAAAGTTAAAAAAATAATAAAATATATAAAGATTTAAAAAATGAAAAATAAAAATGAAACCCTGCTGCCCCCGCCATCTGCATGCAAATAAACGCATGCGTAGGACATTCTGCATGTGCTTTTAGATTGCAGCCGCCATTCCATGGTGGTAGCCAGAATTCTCTTACACACACATAATGTGCATTAAAGGGTAAGTTCATTTTCCCAGGTAATATGGAGAAAAAAAAATTACCAGATGAAATCTGGCCCTGTCTCTCCCAAACCGCCACCCCCCTGGCTATACTTACCTTTCGGCGAACAATCCCTCCCCTCCGCCAGTATGGGTGTACTATCTGTCCCCCGTACTGCTATCCAGCGCAGTTCTACCCTATGCATTTTGAATTTCGCTTGCAAATTGCAAGCACCCATTGGTCAAAGTGGTCAGATGACTGTGCCGACCAGTGAGAAGCGCTATTTAGCACAGTCAAATATGTTTTGCTTAGGGGTGCACCAATACTAGTATCAGTGCGATACAGAGTATTTGGGCGAGTACTCGTACTCACCCAAATGCTCCGATACCTTCTCCGATTTTGGAACAATCAAGCAGGCCAAACAACATGGAGCCGGCTTCCGTGGCAATCAGGAAACCAGGCGGGATGTCATTACCCACTGCCCGGCTTTCTGATTTCCAGGGAAGTCTGCTCTATCCCAGCGGAAGCACCGGTATTAGTATTCAGTGTCGGCGAGATCCGAAAGCAAAAAATCGGTACTCATACTCGATACCGAAAAACCGGTATTGGTGCATCCTTAGTTTTGATTAAAACTATTTTTTTGTATTGGGACAAGTAGATTGTCATGAAGGACAATTAGATTTGGCCCCCGCTTTAGCCCTTGGACAAGTAGTTTTAAAAAAAATGTCCACACCCCTGTACACACTTGCTGGGGAACATCATATTTTGTACATCATATATTGTAAAAAAAATGTTTTCTTCAAATAGTGCAGTCTTATTACACTGCACTTGAAAACCCCATATTCCTACCAAACTAGGGCAGCTGGTTTTAGGAATTGATTGATACCTGCTGGCACCGTGACTTGGCAAAAGTCATGATTGTAGGTGCTTGTAATCTAACACATCTAAATCAAACTACCCTCTGCCATGCTCTACTTCCCCACAAAACACATAAAATGGCACCCGGCACCTGTGTGGTGAGTTTTCACATGGGGGAGTGCATGTGTAATTTACTTCTGCTGATGCAAGATGTGGACAAAATATTTCCTGGGCCGGGGGTGTACTTAGCACTAAGCACTATGGGGAGGCCTGTCGATGTGACAATAAATGCACAGAATAGTCATAGAACAGTAGAATGTTCATTATTTCTTTTTTTGGGGGGTGGTGGACCAGCTTGATTTGCTGTGTGTCCTGGCTTGCACTAATTGGTTCTTCCATACTTATCTGTGAGTGCACAGATCGTCACCATCACAAGTCTTTCCCACCCTAAAAGTTGTTCATCCTTCCCTATAAACTATGTTATGAACAATGGGATCCAACAGCTTATTATACAGCACATTTTATGATCAACAAATTTCAATTCCTTGTTATCTGCAGAGCCTGCATCAACTCACAGTACACACATCACACATATGCCACAGGCCTTGCACTCATACAATATGCTTTAATTACTGTGCCACAAGCAGAATATAGTATAAAAAGTGCAGTGGTCAGGAGTATGAAATGTTCAACAAAGTGTATATAGTGCAGGGCTCAGGAGTGAATTATGAACAGAATGCAGGGCTCAGGAGTGCGTAATGCTCAGAGTACAGGGCTCAGGAGTGTGTAATGCTCAGAGTACAGAGCTCAGGAGTGTGTAATGCTCAGAGTACAGGGCTCAGGAGTGTGTAATGCTCAGAGTGCAGGGCTCAGGAGTGAATAATGAACAGAATGCAGGGCTCAGGAGTGCGTAATGCTCAGAGTACAGGGCTCAGGAGTGTGTAATGCTCAGAGTGCAGAGCTCAGGAGTG
>NW_017306412.1:91311-120318 GCF_000935625.1 Nanorana parkeri | reverse complement strand
AGTGCAGGGCTCAGGAGTGAATTATGAACAGAATGCAGGGCTCAGGAGTGCGTAATGCTCAGAGTACAGGGCTCAGGAGTGTGTAATGCTCAGAGTACAGAGCTCAGGAGTGTGTAATGCTCAGAGTACAGGGCTCAGGAGTGTGTAATGCTCAGAGTGCAGGGCTCAGGAGTGAATAATGAACAGAATGCAGGGCTCAGGAGTGCGTAATGCTCAGAGTACAGGGCTCAGGAGTGTGTAATGCTCAGAGTACAGAGCTCAGGAGTGTGTAATGTTCAGAGTGCAGGGCTCAGGAGTGAATAATGAACAGAATGCAGGGTTCAGGAGTGCGTAATGCTAAGAGTGCAGGGCTCAGAAATGTGTATGCACAGAGTGCAGGGCTCAGGAGTGCAGAATGCAGAGTGCAGGGAGAAATGTGAAACACATCAGGTGCAGAGCTCAGGAGTACATACCCCATTGAGTGCAAGGCTCAGGAATGCATATCACATAAGGCACAGGGTTTAGGAATGCATGCCTCACAAAGTTCAGGGCTAGGGAGTGCGAATTGCATAGGATGCAGAGCTTGGGAATGCATATTGGACAGGGCACAGGACGTGGGAGTGTGTATTACACAGGGCAGTGGCTCAGGGTTAGGCAACACACAAGTCAGTGTACAACCACATTAAATTTTGTTTATTTGCAAAAACTTTCTTCAATAAATACTTATTATGCAAAAATAAAAAAATCATTATCCACCACCCCCAAATCCCCCAAGAGTTCTCACCCAAAAACCATCTCAGTACAGAGCTCTCTCCTTGCATCCCCAAAGTTTCTTCCAGTGCAGACGCAAAAAAGGCAGGCAGATGCTAAATACGGGGCTCAGGTGCCCAACACCAGTGATGCCCATGGAGAGGGCTGCCTTTAGAAATTATTATGAGGCCCTTTAAAGCTTACCTGACAGACCACCCCCCGCTTTCCCCAATCCCCCACCTACATTAAATGCGCCGTCCACAGTCCCAAGCACCAGGGACTGTCCTTAGAATTAGAATACCCCCCGGCCTGTTACAGCTGATAACTGTATATAGAACATGATGTACCTGGCCATTGGGTTCCTTCTCCAAGATGTGGCCACACAGCTGTGAGCACCACTCATATTTCCACACCATAAACAACTCCATACCTGGAACAGAGGATCCATCTTCAGCTCCATCCCAGCAGCAAGGCAGAGCAGGCTGGGAATGAACAATGCTGCAAGTTATGTCACCTTGGCAACGGCTTTACCTCCGCATCTTCCAGGGTAGCAACCATGGGGTCCTTCCACTGGTTGGGCCTGACTGAAAGTCAGTCTGTACTGAACAATCATGAAAATCATTGTTATCTTTTCCGGGGGGCACAGACCTTGTATGGGAAGACTACCTGTATCCCCCTATCAATGGCCCTGCTCATGGGAAGCACCCAGTTCAGGACCAGTTCACGTAGGTGCATCTACTCAGTACCGTTTGCTGTGGTACCTGTTTATCTGTATACAAATGTCATGAAAATGGAATTTTGCAGTGTAAGTAATTGTCTCAGAATCCGTTTCCACTGACATGTGATCCTGGTTGTACTGTAATATACAGGACACATCTTAATCTTAAGGCGGCATAGGTTTTATATGGTTGCCATAGAAACATTGTCTAGAGTAGCTAAGTCTCTGCTAAATCCAAAGATATGACCACATAGTGGAATATGCATTGCGTGTACAATAGATCATTGAGAACTGCAAGTGTGTAAATCCACTATCTAGTTATTTTGCCTTTTAAAATGAATGTAATAGTTTAAGAGCACAGCTACAGCCCCTCTTCATATACTGCATATACTGTATTAATATATATGCCCGGTCTCTGAATACCTTCTGAGGAAAAATGATCATCCACATCATCCTCAGTTTCTGTCTGCTTATCATAGTGGGTAGTTGGATGGTTGTTTGCATGACCACAGAATAGAAACAAATAATTTTGTGCTCTAGTTAAAAAAAATAAAAAATCTCTCCTTGCAGTGGGGCTACCCCCATGCACTGCAAGGGTTAACTGCTCATTTTTGTCTAGGGGGATTTGGTAATGCAATTTTTTTTTAACCTCTCTCAGCGGTTGGAGCTCACCTCTTCCTCCTTTGCTTTGGCGCTTAGACTGTCCCTCAGCATCCTTGCATAAAGCAGGGCTATGGATCCTGCATTGTGCATTATAATTATTATTATTATTATTATACAGGATTTATATAGCGCCAATAGTTTGCACAGCGCTTTACAATATAAGGAAGACATTACAGTCACAATACAATTTAAGACAAGATGGTAAGGAGGGCCCTGCCCGTGAGGGCTTACAATCTAAAAATGTCTGCCAGGCTCCAACTGCCGGTTAGGACGCTGGAAGAGACTGCAGGCGCTAGTCTTTTAGCCAGTGAAAGTGGGGATCAGGTAAGTACATGTGCTTCAAAGAATCCACCAACGCAAATATGAGCAGTTAATCCTTGCTTACGGCAGGAATTCCAGGTGTGTCCGCACAAATGTGGCCCCTTTGCCCATTCAAGTGAATGACAGGGGGACAGCGACGGCATCTGTCAGTGGCAGTCCGCATGTTATTCTACATGGAACGATTACCTGGGGATTGGGATAGATGATAGTCCCTGAACGCAGACAGATTGCATCCAGGGACAATCATCTATCCCAACCATAAGTATTCTTTCCATGTACAATTACATGTAGAGAGCCACTGACAGATAAGGTCACTGTCAGCCTGTCATTTACTTGAACGGGCTGTACAGACACACCTGGGATCCCTGCCACAAGAATCCTTAGCACAATGCTTTTTGCTATACTCAATGATAGCTAACTAGAATACTTATCAATGACCCTCCATCTCCTGTACAAACTGTGTAAAACGTCTTTACTGTTTAAGACCTCCTCCTCTTCCTGAGGAACTAAGTGTATGACCGTCCACCACCCATTAACTACGTGACTGCATAGTTAGTTGATAGACAAAACATCTTGTCCTCTGACGGATCACATATTTTTAGCTGGACTGGACTTTTATAGTGCTATGTGACTGTACACGTCTGTTACTTTTATTGCTCAAATGTTGCGGCCTTCTATTCGTCAACTGCATTCTCACTTAAAATATATACAGTATACAGGTGAAACTCGAATAATTAAAATATCGTGCAAAGTTCATTTATTTCACTAATGCAACTTAAAAGGTGAAACTAATATATGAGATAGACTCATTACATGCAAAGCAAGATAATTCAAGCCGTGATTTGTCATAATTGTGATGATTATGGCTTACAGCTCATGAAAACCTCAAGAACCCCAAATCCACAACCTCAAAAAAGTAGATTATTACATGCAATCAATAAAACAAGGATTGTACATAGAACAATATCGGACCTCTGAAAAGTACAAGCATGCATATGTACTCAGTACTTGGTTTGGGCCCCTTTTGCAGCACTTACTGCAATTACTTTTGCATGATATTCTAATTATTCGAGTTTCACCTGTATATATAAAAACTAAAAACATACACACATGGAATTTTCAATATTACAGGATTCCACAGCAGTACCTCCAGATATGTGGTGCACCTCATTCAATGTAACAAGTGCAAGCAGAGAAGTTACATTGGTGAAAAAGGACAGAAATAACAAAAAAGAATAAATCTACATAGACACATAAAAGAACACAAGGAAGATGATGACTGCACCAGACCACTCTATGGAAAACATGAACGTTTTTGGTTCCTACAGTAGAACTGAAGCCAATACTACTTTTTTTTATTTTTGGAAAGATTAAGGGAGAATTATAACTCCTGTCAGCTTTTTTTTTTTCCTCTGTGTCCGATTGGGGAGATTTACCTTCACGTTCTGTCCAACAGCCACAACAGGAAGTGAGAGGTAATGCCTTCAAAGAACGGGAAATCCCTGGTGGTCAGCAGGATCACCAGAACTAGTGTCCTCATTGAAAGATTTCCCATCTACTCCTGTTCTGGTGAAAACCCAAAATTTGGGAATACCTGAACGGTGAGTTCAGCTTATTGGTTGCAGCCACTGTTTGGCTGATAATTTTCAGCCTGGCTCCTTCTAGAAAAGTTCATTTGAAAAATCTTTTTGCCAAAGGAACTCGCGCTGACAGGGCCACCCACAGCTCAAACTTTAGCCGCGTCAGCAGGACTAAAATTCGAGCAGTGTATGGCCAGCTTTACTTTTCTTACTCTGTGTTTATGTGTCTTTTTGTTCAGAGATTGTTGCCTTACAGATTTCCTCAAACCTTTGTTTATCAGTACCACTTGGACCTTTGAAGAAGGGGGTAAGCCCTGAAAGCATGTCTTTGTTTACTGTTAGTGCAAATAAAAAAAGACTTGACTATGTTGTAGCTCAGATGAGAAATCTGATGCTTAGAGGATGTCTGCCTGTGTTCTCTCCCTTTCAATAGGCCTGGAACAGCTCCAAGAGGAGTCCCTGGGGGATATCTGTATGTGAAGATCAAACTACCTCAACTGTTTTCTATGTATTGCAAAGAAAGAGAAAGTCTACTCCAAAATCCTGCATCACCGAGTTTCCCACCATATCTATACTGATTACTTCCTCAATACTCAATGTGCATGAAAGTATTTATAATAACTACAGTTACCCGAAGTAACAACAGAGATCAGTGACCTGTACTGTTTTTTAATGAAGCCAAACATTCTAAATAATGGAGATCCTCAGACAAAGCACAAAACACATTTATAGTAACGTGCAGTAAAAAAGCTATTTACCTGTGCCTGCTTTTTAATTTTGGCTTCACTCATTCTAAAGCTGGCCATACACCTATAGACAGGGCCGGATTTACTCTCCCTGCCGCCCACAATACGCCCCCGTTTTTTTATTTCGGGTCTACTGAATTCCCATGAAAAACAATGTACTGCTTTGGGATGCTAAAATCCTGCATAATCATACCGCCGGGGAGGTCAATGATGACACCTCCTACAAAATATCACATTTCAGGATGAAGTCTCATTTCTAATTTTTGAACCACATAAATTACCACAGGTGAACAAACTGAACTTAAATAAATTAGTGCATAAAATATAAATTGAGAAACTTCTGGACAAGTAAATGACACTGTGTAGTTGGCCAATGCCACTGCCAGTAAACTCACACCTCGCTAGAACGAGTGAATGAATAGATTGGGTTATCAAAATATGGAGAAATGTACACACACAAAGGAGTTTACATCTCTCTCAACTCGGGACACTCCTCAGTCCTCGCATTATATATGGGGATGTCAGTGGCATCAAAGGAGGCATTTGATTGGTTGGACAAAGCAGTGATAAGCATGGGATTGGCTGAGTGAACTCAAGTGACGGAGGGTTGCATGGTGCTTGTCCCAATTGTGCAATTACCCCTATATCAAGCACAGCAACTGGGCTCCCGGGCACCCTAAATACAGACTTATTTGACGCTGTATGCCAATATGCCTGTGTTTGTGACCCCGTGCATGATCCCTAGCAGACAGACTTCCAAATTAGAGCTGGAGTAAGAGGAGCTGATAGCCAGCATATTCCTGAGCATTAATGTTATCTGTTGTCATCATTATAATGGGTTGGGTAACTTTACCTCTGCCTGTATAATTTATTTATTATTGGTATTTATATAGTGCCCTCAATTTACACAATGCTTTACGCAGTGCACATTCACATCATTCCTTATTACGTAAAATGTATGGATAATAAGAAAACATACCTAAAATATCCTGATGACCAGAAACATACCTAATATATACCAGGAACGTGCAATCTGGGGATTCAGGTGAGGCAGAGCCTCATCTGCCATTATGGAAGAAAAAGCTGTAAGCTGACAGCTTTTTCTCCATTCAGAGTGGCTTCTAACAGGTTACACAGCAGAGAAAAGCCTCCCCGCTGTGTAAACTGTCATGGACAGACCGCCGCCTGTTAATCACAAGCGACGCTTCATCTCGCTTTTGACAGCTATGTTAGGTTACACAGCAGCAGGCTTCCCCACTGCTGTATGTAACCTAACACAGGGAGGCCAGAGCTTGGAATCAGTGGCTTGAGTTCTGTGGCTGGTTTGGACCAATGGCAAAGCACCATTGGTACAAGCCGTCCAGTCAAAAACACAAAACAATGACGACATTCATCTTGATGCCTCATCAGTGATGAGCAAGTAAGAGAGAGGGAGGCTCCTCCCTGTCTCCCTCCTCCCACACCCCACAGACATTGGTTTTCTCCTCCTACCTCATAGGCTGCCAAGCGGATGAACACATAGCCAGGGGTGCCTCACCTTCCACTGACCTCGCCGCACTTCCCTGATAAATACCAATAATCAGGAAACATGCCTAAAATATACAGATAATCAGAAAACATGCCTAAAATATACTAATATATACATATGGCCAATATTGCTCACTTTCCCCAGATATCATATATAATTCGGGAGTCAAAAAATCTTTCTGGTGCACACAAGGTAGAATACTCATCTTATAACACCGCCCTTTTCTCCACCTACAGGACCAGTGTAAATCTATAAAAGTAAGAGTAGGCCCCCCTCTAGCATTTTCTTTTTTGTCCTCAACAACAAGGTCTGCACAAACTGGATGTATCGAGAACCCTAAAAACCTACTTTATGATGACAGCCCCCTTCTGATCGTAGAAGAATCTTTTCTTGGTCCCAGGTGGAAAGTTTAAGGGAAAAGAGGCAAAGGCAAAAACGCTGTTATCCTGGATCGTAAGAACCATAAAGAGAGCATACAGGGCAGTGGGGCTCATACCACCAGCTTTGTGGTTAATGCACAGCAGAGTGTTGATTGAGACGATCTCTATGGTAATATCTTGGGTATGCTGCCATGGATAGGCGCCAGGAAAGAGAGGACCCCTTTCACACTATACTGATCCCTTGTGGTGCATTACCGAACACACGTTAACATGCAATGTGTTAAGACAGCCTATTTAGTTGGGGTACCATTTAAAGTGCAGTATGTTTTTCATGAAATGTCACCACAATGCTTAGGTCTAAAGTAGGGTTGAGCTCAGGTTCAAACCTGAGCTCTTTTGAACAAGGAAGTGCCATGGGCACATCCACCCAATCAGCTACAGGTCACGCATTCCCCACCCCAGCTGCATGTAGGGGCAGGATGCTTGTGCAGATGTAATTTACCTTATATGGCCACCTAGCCATATTAGGTAAATTATATTTACCAAAAATAGGCATGTAGCCATATAAGGTCAATTACATCACTGCATCCGCCCCTTTGAACAGGGCAGTTGGTCAAACCTGTGCACCTGCCTGGTCATTTCACAAGGGAGGACTTGTAGACAATTGGTGTCTAATGGATTGTCTCTTCTGTATCTATTGCATAGTATAGTATAGTATAGTATAGTATAGTATAGTATAGTATATTGCAAGTATAGCTGCTAGCTTAACCGAGGCCCTGTTCTGCCACAACACAATTGGTAGATAGGGACAAAGTGTTCTCACCCTATAACAGGAAGTCCCTGAACAAGAATCTTCATGGCATGATCACCAAGTATTCAAGAAAGCTTAAGATTTTAATGGATTAAAAATGACCTTTGAAATGATACAGTAGTACTACATTAAAGTATATACAGTATGAAATTTAGGAGATTGAGTTCACACTTTGATATCATACTGGGAAGTAACAAATTGTAACTATTTAACCAAAATACAAAATCTAGGTTCAGACCTTGAAGAATGTAACATTATAATTGCTTGCTGGAAGCAATGCATGATGGGATATGCCATTTTGATAAATTGTGATTACATGACATCAAGCAGTAGGAAAATAGATGCAAAGCACGCTGGGAATCCAGAAAGTTATTGTAAGTGATGGGCATTACTCAGTACATATGAAGGAATTGTGGGTTAGTCTTTAGCCCCTCTAGGAACCGGCTTTCTTTTGTAGCTACACCCAGGCTGCTTTATCCTAGAATAAACTCCAGCAAAATCTGCATTGATGTACGCTCAGCCACTGCCAATGAGGACTCATTTTGAACAATGGATATTGCTTTGATTTGCTTTAATTAGTTGAAGATATGTTCCCGAGATGCTGAGGAGTTAATTGGCTGTTGTCCAGCTTAGGTCAGACAGCTGGAACTTGCATGAAGGAACCTCTGAAAGGACTTTGCACAGTGAAGAGAAAGTCAGCGTGGAAATCGTGAGCAGAGTCACAAGCAGAGATGAAGGCTTCAGTAGACTGTTGGTTGGGTGAACAAAATAAGATTTGGTGTTTAGTGTGGTGGATTTAGTTATGGGGCACCATACTGACTCTTAGCTAAACTTTAATGGAGAAAGCAGCATGCAAAGAGTAGAACACTGCAACTTCAGAAGCTGCAGAGTGATTGGGCAATGAGAGAAAAATGTGAAGAATCTTCACACCTCTAAAACTAAAAAATAATTCTGGTCTGTATGAGTATATGACAAGCAGGTTAATAGTTTGTGATGTCTCTGCATTTTCCTACAGTACATGTCCCAGCAGCCAACAACTAATGATGTGAAGGTATATAATTGCAAAGTTTGGGGCAGAATCATGTGCAACAGCAGTACTGTCATACCTCCCAATATGACAGATGCAGTGTGTGGCGTGCACCATGGTAAAACATGGGTGTGAATGAATTGCGCTGGCAATGGGGGGCAGCCTAAAGGAACATGGCTGAATATAGTCTAGGCCTACTGGCAGTACACACCACACACATACGCCACGGTCCGTGTACCTACAAAATATTCCTTATTGTCCTGTAAATAGTTTCATATAATGTGGATAAAATCCTAATATGCTGATGCTTTAATTTCTTGGGTATTATATATTAATTACCCATTGGTCTTGTCAGCTCCTTCTAATGTAATTAATTTCTGGTGGAAGGCTGACAACGCTTCAAATCGATTGGCAGCTGCAGCACACGGAAACTTTCCCAGCTTCATTATGTATGTACACTGACTTGGCTTAGTGGCCCTTCCTTCACTGATGCACATGTTCACATGGGATACTCTACACCTATAACATGCAGAAGGAGGCACATAATTTGTTAAAATCCATGGACAGTCCTGTAGAATCTGGGACAGTTGGGGAGGTATGCAGACTCTTTGGGGTTGATTTTCAAACCTCCCATCCAGCCATATGCTGGGCCATTTTCAAACCTACCATCCAGCCATATGCTGGGCGAATGCCGTTTGCATTGCTGCCACTAAATGGAGCTGAAGAGCATAGGAAATTCCGTCTGACTGGGCGGAAGTTTTATAAAGCAACCGCTTTGTGTCCATGAGCAGGATTTGAATAGGTGGGACAGCCAAAGTTCATCAAGAGTTTAATGTCTTTATACAGGCAGTCAGAGGAGGATCAAGGGCCAGGAAAAAAATATTTAAAAGGGGTGCAAGGCACAATCCGGTAGGTTTGTTTTGTTTTTAGGTGATTCTGTCACTTTCAGAATAAAGATTTAATAAAGAACAATTCATGTGACCCAAAGTCAGTGTATAATGGGCTACTGCCCACTATATGCTGACAGCGAAGAGATGCCCTGCAGCCAGGAAGGATCCACCCAGCTGCCTGATTGACAGCTGGCTCTGCCTCTCTAGAGTCAGAGGCAGCTGTGCCTGTCCCCTCCCCTGTCTGGCCCTCCAATGAGCGCTGGAGGAACAAAGAGGGGGGGGGGATCCCTGTGGGGAGCACTGACTGGCAGTCATTGCTCTCTGCAGGGAGAAACCATGAGCTGATCAATCAGTTCATCATCGCTCAACTTTTGTTATAGTGAGCCAGCGCATGACAGCTGCAAATCCCATGCTAGCTCTAAATATTGGGAAGAATACATTTTACTCTCCAAATACTTCTTTAATTTTTACCTAGATTTCAGATATAATGCCATAGGTTTGTTTTTAGATCAACTGCATGTCAGTACAAACTGGAAAATTGCCATGGAATGTGTCTCAGTAGGGGTTTGGCCTTTTCTTACCAGCAAATCGGCTCTTTACACTCCTTTTAATACTCATGAATATTTAAATATGTACAAATGATATAACACATCACAACAGGGAATAAGAGTTGGTAAACAGAGGTACACCCAAACTAGGCAAAATGACAAGGGTTGAAGAAAGGACATCTAATGTTTATGGAGATCTTGGCCTGTGCACCAGCTACAGATTTGGAGCTGGGTTGTGCTATAGCGCAAGACTTCAAAACATGTTTAGTATTTTTGGACAGCTGCACAGCACCACTCCTATTATCCTGTCTGTAATTGTTAGTATCGGCTCTTTTTGGATTAAGCCATTATTATGGTTAAACAAGCTAATTAAACAATACAATGCAATTGAAACTAGAAAGTTTTTTTGACACCAGAAGAGACAGAGTCTTCAATTTGGTTTTCGTCTCTTTAAAGTATACCTATATTAGGTTACGTTGTAATAGAGCACCTCTGGGATGGTATAGTAGGCTCTTCCATGTGTCTGTACTTGTTCTTTTCATGAGTGCCCTAGTAGCCCCAAACATTAAACATGATGTCTCCACAGGTGCCTCCTCTCCACTCCCAACCCTTACTTCTGGTCTGTTAATGTAATGGTTGACCTACATGACCAACACTGAAGATTTGGAGGAGGGAAGGGGAAGTCTTAATTATCTTCTTCCTAGCACAAGTTGGTATTTACCAATTAGACTTCTGTCTCTGATAGTAATCTAGAAGATAACTGAGGGTTCATGCAGACAACCTAGTTGTGTCTGCTATACCAACTTAGACGTAGTTACCAATAATTTGGGTTTGCATCAAAGGGTATGCAAACTCTAATAATTATCTTCTCCTATTTGGACTATTTTGGTTTGATAAATATACCATTGTTAGCATTTTGATAAATCTGTTCTAAACTTACTAAAAAGTACATCTTGATCCTTCCAGAAATTGTGTCAGCTGATAACTTCCAGCGCTCTTTGCCTCTACTGACTGTTGACAGTTACATTGTTTCTAGCTGTCTCTGAGGACTATAGAATGTCTCCTTCTATGCTAAAGAGAAAAGGAAAGGGGGGTTTGTTGTAATACTGTCATAGGCTGCCAATACTGCTCCTCCATAGATTCAGTAAAGGGTGTAAAAGTTGTCGCCCCAGAACAGTAAACGTATTACTGGAAGGATGACCAGGTAGAAAAAATGAAGAAAAGCCTAAAAAAATAAAGCTAATGCAGCCACCACATTTAAGTACTGGTAAGCTGCAATATATTACATTTTGTTCTTGGGTTTTTGGGGAGGGACAAGACCGGTAAGTGTTAACTTAAGTAGAAGTAAAGTGTAGAAAATAGAAAAATGGCTGGGAGTATGGATTTTCGGCAGATGAGACAAGCAAAGTCTCCTTTGCCCCAAAAACTCTTCCTCTCTCCCCCAGAGATTTTTTAAAATTATTTGTGTACACTGTATGAGCCATAAAGTGTACAGTCTCAGCCCTTTCATGGTATATCTAAGATACCATCGATGTACAAGTATGTCCAGGGATTACCTAAACTCATCCCAATCCTCCCACTATAGAACATGTTCCAGCATTATTTGATGGACTTGTGTCTTTTCTCAACAACATTTTAACAGTGAATGGCCAGTTTTATACTCATCTTCCGCTTCTCCATTGCCCCGTCATAGCCTTCCAGCTATAGAAGAGCATAGTCAGAAGGCTCTTCTATAGTCGGAAGGAGTGTCATGCTCTCTATAGTCGGAAGGAGTGTCATGCTCTCTATAGTCGGAAGGAGTGTCATGACACTCCTTCCAACTATAGAAGAGCATGCAACCTCCTGTACATTATGTTGATTTTCAGTTGATTTATAGTTTTTTAAGCTTAGCTCTGAGCAACGTATAGCTTATATTTGTATTTACTTATTGGCTCTTTAGTATTTGTATTATTATTATTAATAATAATAATAGTATTAGTAGTATGATTTTTTTTTAAATTATTATTATTATTAGGTTGCTAGCTGATCCCTGGGCAGATTATTTTCAATTTTGGTTAGGTTTTATACTTGCTAAAACTGGAAACAAGAAAGCTGTCATTTTTGGTCACCGGTGAGGGCGAGTCAATGAGTGAATAATGAAAATGTGGCACTAAGTGATATCACAGCGATGTCTGTAGAGTTCTTGTATTTATTTAGCTCCAAGGTGGCATATACTGTATGTATTCCCAAGTTATGGAAAGATCTCTTCAGCACCTCCCTTCTTACTCATCCTTCTTTGGATCCCTAATTCTAGCATCCCACCAAATACAAAGCCATTTGACTTCCAATATTTACTTGATTTCATATTTGATTTTTCTAGGGCTGGATTTGGAGGAGTTTTCTGGGAATACCTGTTCGAAATCAGCGGCTTTAGTAATCAGACATAATAAGAATTAGGTAGACAGAAAGAGAGATGAGATAGCAGGACTGATCTATCTTACACTGTATATGAACAAATAAAGCTTGTGTCAGCTTGAAAAAGGGTATTCCAAATTTAAAGCTGAACCTTAGGTACAAAATCTTTCATTTATATACAGTCCTTAATAATCACAAAGGACATATATCCACTTTATGCACACAACATGCCTTTGTAAACCCAGAAATTACCTTGTCAAAGTAGCAGTGATATCATCACTATACTGTATATGGCCTGTGCAGAGATCAGAGCTATGGGAGGGACCCTGGAAGTCCCCACCCACTACAGGCTGCCTGCAGAAAACTACAGGAGAGGGCGGAGACAAGACCAGTCACCCTGCACAAGGAGAGAGAGCAGCAGTGACTGGACTTTATTACAGGAAGCTCCTTCATAGAGGAATAGTTTTACATTGGATTACTGCACACATAGGAAAGAAATGCACAAAACACACCAATGATCACATGCGCCTTGTATTTAGACAATCTTGGCTTATCCTGGGGTTCAACTTATGTGTTGAGTGAAAGTTAGCTTATATTATAGAATGCAGTGCAGGGTCTCTTTTCTGGTCAGCTCACACTCTTCATACTGTACATCAGGAGCCTGTACAAGCATTATAGGGGGCTATCATTGCTGACCCTCTTTGGAGCATACTAGTTGCCTGGCCGCTACTGGATTCAATACGTTCTGAGTTACTGGCTTGCAAGCATGCAGCAAATAAAGTCAGAATTAAAATGTATGTCCAGAGATTACCCAAAGTCATCCCAAACCTCCCTGTGCCTCTATAGAAAATGTGCCAGCATTATTTTTTCTTCTTCTGCCTAGCAGGGACCAGCTTTTATTACTCCCTATCATATCATCATATGGCTTGCAAAATGCAAGCAGGGACAGCTGCTGGAAGGGCAGTATCTACTGATATAGGCACCCCTCTTCCCCCAGAACCATATAGTCTACAAGTCCTGTTACAATGCACAGTGAGTGAGCAGGTTCTAAAGAATGACGGCAGTATTGTTGTTTTGCTGTAAAAGAAATCAATGTATGCATACGGTGTGGTAAACAGGGGGTGAGAGATGGGGGAGTTATATTCGAACAGGCAGGGATGACAACGCCTGTTGGGATTTCAGTGCAGACATGTCAGCTTAAATAGGAAATTAGCACATTACATTTTTGGCACATATTTTTCTGTACTTGCAATATTTTTTGAAGAAAAAAAACATGGAGACGTGCATTTATTGCAGGGACTAAATATGTTATTTTTTGTGTTTTGTTCTATAATGTACTTTAAGTCGGAACCCCTTATACATTCCTCCCAACTTTCTGAGATGAAAACGAGGGGCACCATCCAGCACAATGGACACACCCCTATCACTGCCCCAGTTATGTGGACCATTAAAAATGTAAATGCAACAAATGTTTGGTTGAACTCAGAAATTTTTTTTCACTATTATGTTTCCTTTATACTGGCCTTTCAAATAAGCAAACAACAAGATCATTAAGAGATCGGATGAAGATTTTAGTGCAGAATAACCCTTTTGGTAAATAGAACCTTTACATAGATATCTGTATATCAGATGAAAAAGAGGGACAACTGAGGAGGAAAGAGGGACAGAGGGATTTGGTCCCAAATAAGGGACAGTCCCTCCAAATGGGGGACAGTACTTCTAAATAAGGGACAGCCCCTCCAAATGAGAGACAGTTGGGAGGTATGGCTGATGATGTTCATGCTTTTATTAGGTTAGTGACTCAAAAAAACACTGAAGATATTAAATCAGTATGACAGCTAATCAACCAGTGTTTTCGTAAGTATGGTCAATAGTGGCAGATTACCCTTACTACAGCTTTCCTGTAAAGAAAACTGATAAATATTATTTACATACTGTAGCTAATTATTCCACTTTCCTATCTTACAGTATGGACTTTATCAGAGAAGTGGAGCTAAGCTTGGCATATTTTATTGATGCCTTTCCATTTAGATACTATTATAGCTGCACTATGCAAATAGAAACAGTGTTGAATAATGAAGTCTGCTTTGGTTTAGGCATGTCATTGCTACCATGTCTATATATATTGCAGAAATGCGTGCTTGTAACTTCCAACCTCGCAGTCAGCTTGCAGTGTTTGGCACTTGTATAGATACCAGCCATCAGCCTCTCTTTTGTTTCTAATATGAGGACACAATAGAAGTAATATATGCCAGTTGTTTCTGCCAAGAACTATTAATCAAAGCTAAATTTCACAACAGGGAACAGACAACTAGCTCTGGGGCACCTGAGACAAAGCTGTCTTGGAATCCAAAATAATACAAAAGTGACCTGTGTACTACTTACATATACAACCAAATCTGATAAAATGTTTTTCTGCCTAGGATGATTAATACCTTCAGGGAGCTGTCATTAAAAGTAGTTGTACACATTTCACTATACAGTATAAACTAATTGTCCTTTATAGCATTGCCATCCCTATATAGGAGTGAGCTTCAGGTTCGGGTTGACCATGAGTTGAAGTCCTTCGCAGTTTGAACTGTTGCGCTTTTGTTTGCTGCCTATTATCAATCATGTACTTCCAGGCCACTGAGGGCCGGTTCACACCACAAATAGTGCGTTCCAGAGCGACCAGCCTCTGGAACGCACTGTATCGCAACCTGGCCGGCTCCCTGCGTTCAGGGGAGGGAGGAGGCATGGTGGTGCATTGAAGTCAATGTCACCACAGCCACGCCCCCGCCCGCAGTGCGTTTGCCCACACCCTAATATGTGGCACATCAGTGCCTGCGTTTCGGTCCAGTGCAATCTGCAAAAATAGTGCTTGCAGCATTTTTGCAGATCACACTAGACCAGAACACAGGCACTAATGTGCCATGCGTTCGGGTGTGCCAGTACCCATTTACAGAAGTCATAGAATGGAAGTCTGGAGCTGACAGAATCTGGACCAGTTGCCCATAGTATCCAATCAGTTTCTAACTTTCATTTTCAAAGCTTAACTGAACAAACTGAAGATAGAAGCTGATTGGTTGCCATGGGCAACTGCTCCAGATTCTGTTTGCTTTTCTGTGAATGGAAGACGGGCGGATGAATGACAGGTTCCACTGGAAAATAATACTGCATGTTCTGTGAATGAATGAATGAATGAATGAATGAGAGAGGAGGAAGGGGAAGGTAAGGGCAATTCAAATCTAGGACAATTATAGCAGGGCTATAAGTACATGGTTATACACAGAGAAACCTACCCTAAACCCAAAATTAAATGTGTACGCGTAAGTAAACCCACATTGGAAGATGTTACAAGTTTAAACTAAATGACCACACATCCAAGTAGCTGCAGGGATGGTACAAAAAATCTGGTTCATGTCCAGAATGGTTTGCTTTCTTTGTCCATTACAGCAGCCTTTCTTAACCAGGTTGCTGTGGCACCCTGAGGTGCCTTCTGGCATTGTTAGGAGTACCTTAAAATCGTTGCTAAAGCGGGTCTTGTGATGTGAAAGAGGGGACTCTGATGTGAAGGGTGAGAATCTGATGTGAATGGAGGTGGGCCCTGATGTGAAGGGGGGGCACTCCACATTATCTTTTTTGTTTCTTTGCCTGGGGTCCTCCCTTAAAACCCATACCAAGCCCTATGAAGGATAAGGGTCTGGTAGGGATCCTGACTGGGGTGCCTCAAGATTTTCCATACTTTAAAAAGGTTCTGTGACTGAAAAAGGTTGAGAAACGCTGCACTAGAACTTTGCCCCTTCTAGTTGGAGTTGATCACTCACTTTACTTGTGTTTTTAGCCATGTTGTTTTATCACATAATGTACAGTTTTAATCATTATGCCCAAATTCTTTCACACATATCAGTGCCTGCTTTCTAGAACTTTCTCTGGCTCTGCCCTCACTCTGGTTGCTGAGTGGGCCTTGTTCTCTCCCCAAGGAGCATTTTAAGCAAAGCAGTGCATTTGAAGCCGCAATCACCATCCACTGTTCCTAAACTTTAAAACAGGTGTAAAGGTGGAAGATGATATGGGAATTGTACTGTATAGCAATGTTTAGACCACCAGTCAAAAATACTCCCAGGCATACATCTGATCCCAGCTTTCGTTATGTTGCAGGATGCATTCCAGATATGCAGTAATTATCTTTTCAAGATGTTGGTGATCAGTTACCTGGAATTCCTTATCGTGGCAAGGCAACAGGAAAACATTTCCATCATGTCAATTAAGTTGTAGTAGCTGTTGCTTTTGCTGCTGGTTTGTCAGCATTGGATATGGAGTAATGATGGAGTAAGGTACAAGTAGGGGCCTCGTCTTCAGAAGCAGGGCTTCTAGTGATCGTCTTGACAATAGGTGTCACTTAGTGTGCACATAGTGCAGCTTGACAGTATCACAATTTAGCCTCCTTTTCTAAAGTATTAATAAATTCCACTTGTTTCTTCTAAAGCAAGGATCCAAAACGGCAAGTTTAACACTTTTGATACATTTGTCACTCTGGAAACAATCACGTTTCCAGCTTTCTAAATTCTATGCTTACCACCAGCCAATGTGAGCCTGAGAACACAGTTGCCTTGATCTCAACCTTGCACTGGAATTCTCTGTTGTCATCAGTCTAATCAAGGTCACTACTGACATTCATGCTAGAAAGGAATTCAGACCTGACCCCAACAACAACTCATGGATCATTAGACCCTTGAACTGTCTTCTTGCCTTTTCTGCATTTTTATCATTGAGTGACCCAATGCAAAGTTGAAGGGGGTGGTGTTAATGCCAAAATTGTCCATACTGAACAATGTGATTGTCTCTTTGAAGAGCTTGAGTAGATGACATGTATATCTTTCTGATGAGCTGCCACTGGCTGAAAGTAAAGAAGGATATTTTTCCTGCATGGGTGCATATGTAGTCAGTGGTTGCTTTACATTAAGCAAAAAGGCACTTGAGCTTTTGCAGGCAATCGTAAAGCAGCCCGTGGAAGAGAAAAGGTTCTGCTTCTGGGCAGACACTCCCCTGGCTTCATTCAACTAGGTTCATCAAGTGAAATATGGCATGGCAGCGCTTAAAGGCGTTCTAAAGTTCCAGCATATATTATCCGGTTATAACATCAGCATTGTAATAGGAATACATACTAGAGCTGTTTTTGATAATGAAATCAAAGCTTACTTGAAAAGTTCCCTTTTATGTAGTGATTACTGCCTTCCGTCTGCCCATCACTTTCAACAACTTCCTGCATTTTCAGTGCTTTGCTTCTCTTTCTCTACTGCTTATTGCGGTGCAATCTCCCCTTGACCCCCCTTGGGTTGACGTCAGTAGTCTTTTGGATCCTCAGAGGACCACTCCAGTGGACAGCCAATGTGTTTTGTCAACCACACAGAGAGTGACATGGACACCTGAAAGAAGGACCCCAGCAGTCCGTAAACGTAAGAGAAGCACCCACCCAAGCATGATATTCATGTAACTGCGATTTAAGGTAAGGAAAAAAGGGGACTGTTTTTCAGCCCAGCGATCGGTGAAGGGGGTGGGAGAGTTTTTATTCCACCCTGGAGTTGGGCTTTACATTTTTCTTAAAAATCTTTGGGTTTGTGTGGATGGAATACTCGAGTTCCTGCAGACTCTTCCATCCATGTCCATACTGAGGAACGGACATTCAGTAACATGGATGGGAAGAATGAATGAACTACAAGTGCGGTGACATCATCACCCTTTTATTCCATTGAGAAGAATCCCTGCCGCAGTGGCTGAAGGGATCTGTAGTTTCTCCATTCACGGGTTCTGCCAAAGGATCTGTGAATGGATGATGCGGCTGTGTGGGCAGAAGCATGTACTGTACAGCTATGCTGAATTCAAAAATGTACACAAGCCTGCAGGGAGAACAACCCTGCGATTCAGGTAATTGAGGGGAGCAAAACAAGACATTACATTATTGATCATTAATAAAGAAGAAAAATAAATAATCTAAAAAAAAAACCCCCACCAAATAATACAACCCCCAAAACCAACCCCCAAAACCAACGTATATGTAAGAAGTAAGTATTTGAAAATATAATTCCACATTAGGTCATTTTGGTGATACCATCATCATTTCTTCTAACTTTATCAAACTTTAGCCTCTCCTCCTCAAATTCAGTATCTGATTTATTCTAGAAAATCTGAGCTGTGGTGTGCTATGTGCTGCTCAACAAATTGCCATGTCACTGGTCGGTCAGCTTGTTTCTAATTGACTGTTTATATCAGAAGATACGATCTTTAATCTCCTGAGTTGTTTCTCGTATGTGTTATAAAGCACAAGGACACTTCTAAACACTTGGCCTATGAATGAACAAAATGTCCTATAAAATCACTCCTCGAACCTGATTGTGGATAGTCAAAAATATGAGGAGGCACACATCTAGCAACAAGCTACCGTTTTATTGAGCAGATGTCCAAATACACCCAGAACCTACATGTTCTGGGTAACAAAACCCTTCATCTGATTAATTGGTAGCAGTTGCAGTTTGAACCTAAGTCCTCTTTCACACGGGCATTGTCTGCTCAGCAGGAGATATGTGGTCTGTGCTGATCAGAGCAGCCACTGATGAAGGGATTGGGGCTCCCGGAAATGCGTCAGCACTTGCTGGTAAATCCAGCCGTTGAGTTGTGCAGTTATGCACTTTATTGTTGTCTGTAGTACTGATGTCTAAATAGTAACACTACACTCGGGAAATAGTATCAAGAATTAAATCCCAACTCTAGCTTGGGGCAAAGTTTAAGCAAATTCAGTTCCTTGCAACAAAAATAAAATAAACCCACTGTGGCTGCTATTCTCACCTGATCTCCAGTGATATCCTCCATAGACTCAATGATCCAGCTTTTCAATCCCCACTCCCTGTAAATCAAGGGTGTCAAAGCTCTGACCCAGAGAGTGCCACATCATTACTGCAGAATTTAGGATCTGCCCACCACCATAGAAGGAAGAGGGTGAAGTGGACCTGCAATGTCATCGATCCTGGCCAGAGACACCAGGAAAAAAGTAAGTGTACATTTTTTTAAGGCTGCACTATTGCTCCAGGAGGAGAAAAGAGGCAAAAGGTGGCCGAAAGCATGAGCTTGGAATTGGGTTTTAGCAGTTAAAAATTGGGGGTATGAATAGAGAGAGTTTAAGAATTGGAAGAGAGGTTCTTAGGTTGTTAAGGGGTTAAGTGTTAGGGTGCGCTTTACTAGTATGGATTGCACTGGGATTGGTATACACTGTGTTGCACTGCATTGTGCTGCTTTATTGTTACAGAAAACATGTCATAGCAGACCTCCTTCTAGAATGTTTTATTAAAATGCACAACAACCCATTGGGACTCGCGATGCATTACAGTATGTATTTGTGCTTGTAATGACTTGAATGGGGTTAAAAAAACAGGAAAATGCAGACAGACAAATGTTCTCCTTGAATGCACTGCAATGCAGCACCTTTGGACATTTATGAACAACCACAACTATTTGCTTCAGTGGTAAAACACTGACAAGTGCACAGCAGAGGCAGGTGAATACATGCCCTTAAAGTTGAACCCTGGAATAAGCAGCAAATATTGTCTAAATACAAGAAGCAAGTGTACTCTTACTCTGGTGAGCTTTGGGTATTTCTTCCAGATCTGTGCAGTAATCCAGTGGGAAAATTTCCCTCTCTGCAGGAGCTTCCTGTAATTAAGACCAGTTACTGCTTCTCTCTCTCCTTCTGCAGGGTGACTGGTCTTGTATCCGCCCCCTCCTGTAATTTTCTACAACTTATAGTGGGTGGGGGCTGCTGGGTCACAGACAATGTACAGTACAGTGATGATGCAGACATCTCAACTCTCCCGAACATTCTGGGACTCTCCCCCTATATGATAGTGGCTCCCAGACACCTGGGAGATAAACAATTTCTCCCGGAAATGTTTACTCTATTTAGCAGAGTATATCTTTCCCTGTTATCTGTTTTTTTTTTTTTCTTCCTTTTTTTTTGACAATCGGGGGTGCCGGCCGCCGTCAGTCAGAGAAAAAAGAAGAAAAAAACAGCATAGTAATCAATAGCTAGGCTTCTATTGGCTATTTCAATTTGCAATAGCAGACTAGCTATTGCACCCGCGCACTGCTGCTGTCAATCAGCAGAGGTGGACCTGAAGTTCTCCATCAGGTCCTCCTCTGCTGATTGACATCAGCAGATGGCGGGTGCAATAGCCAGCTTGCTACTGGCTATTGCACTGTGAAATAGCCAATAGAAGCTATTCATTACTATGCTGTTTTTTTTTCTGACAGCAGCATGTGTCAGAATATAAAAAAAAAAAAAAAACAGCAGATAGCAAGGGAAGCTCGTTGGCTGTTTTGTATTGCCTTGCTAAATGAACATTCATTTTAAATGTGTTGAACTCTCAGCTCATTGGTCTGGCTCTCGTTCTGCACTTTTTATAGATACGTTATAGGGACAGGCAGAGTTTAGAGGTTCAGGGCTAGTTTTCTGCTTACCCTATGCGTGGTACAACTGCCTAAAGAATCTGTTATGCACACATTTACTACGCTAAATGCACAAGTACAAAATGAAATCATTCTCTTCCACGTGTATTTCATTTTTCTCTTGATACATTTTTATTCCAATTTTCTGTTTTATCATGTAGGAAGGGAGCTACATCAGCCAAAATTGACAAACTGGTTTAACAGTTACCAATATGATGTGCAGGTAGAACAAGTGCATGACATGAGCAGGTAAGGTAAACCTGTGAGGTACAAAGGTTAATTTATAACTGTTCCTGTCATAAATACATAATATATTCATGGATATCCTGAGTTGTTTTAAACAGTTTTTCCTGTTTGTTTATGTCACAGATCAGCTGCAGAGCTGATCTGTGCTTCAATGCTTTGCATTTGTTTTTATTTTTACCTTTTACTGCTCTGCTCTTGCTGCACTTACTTAGCAGCTATGGGTATCACCCGCTTCACCTGATGGTTAATATACCTCCCTTCCTGCTACTTCCTGTCCAGCCTCCCATGTGTCTCCCAATTTAAATCCCTCTCAGACCAGTTTCTGGTTGCTTGAGCGACACTTATTCCCGAGCCCCTTCTGTGTAATTATTCCTAACCTGACTTCCCGTGGACTGATCTCTTGCGTACCGACCCGGCTAGTTCTCCTGACTACGTTTGCCTGTTGCCTGCCCTGACCTTGGCTCGTTATCCGGATCTCTTTTTGCTCCATCTATCCATCCCTGCCTGCACTGTGTCCTGTGTCTTCGGGTACTTTCTCACGAGCAGGAGTGTACCTGGGGTCGTGACCTGGGGTCACCACGAAGCTAAGTCCAAACTTTCATGAGGTGGTCCCTGGCAGAACACCGGCTGGCCCTTAGATTCCACACCCTAGGGGATCCCTTGTCACCTGCCCGCCTATGGGCTCACATCCCTAGTACTGTGACAGCTTAGCATATGTACCTACTTCAGTGTGCATAGTCTGAGCACAGGTTCATTTTAAAAGCAAGCTCCATCTTTGTGGCCTGTATTCTTTCCCGGAGGTTCCTGTGTGCATTCAAATTTGGCTCCTCCTTGATTCTCAGATCCATTCACAGGATCTACGAATGAAAAGGCTATAAGCCCCATCTGGCACTGCAGAGGGACTCCTAGATCTCAATGGCGCACAAGTGCGGTAACATCACAACTAGGGATGCACCGATACCGGTATTTTGGTACCGATATATTTTTTTAGGTACTCACTGATGCCAAATACCGAGTACCGGAAGTCCAATTCAGGAAGCCAGGCGGCGTGTAATGACTCGCCACCTGGCTTCCATATTAGCCGGGAAGCGTGTAAAGACTCGCCACCCGGCATCCCAATTAACAAGGAAGCCGTCCCATGCTTCACATCACTATGTGACGAGAAAGCATGGAGCTGGCTTGCTGGCCCATAATTGAAGCCGGGTGCCGTGTAATGACGTGGAGCCCTGCTTCCTGATTGGCTGGGAAGTCGGCTCCATGCTTCCTCGTCATGAGATGACAAGGGAGCATGAGATGACAAGGGAGCATGAAGCCGGCTTCCCGGCCAATCAGAAAGCTGGGCGCTGCATCATTACACGCTACCTGGCTTCCTGATTGGCCGGGAAGTCGGCTCCATGCTCTCTCGTCACATAGTGACGAGAAGCATGGGACGGCTTCCTTGTTAATCGGGAAGCCGGGTGGCGAGGGAGCATGGAGGCGGATTTCCGGCCAATCAGGAAGCCGGGCAGCATGTAATGACACGCTGCCCGGCTTCCTGATACAGGTAGTATCGGGTTAGGCATCGGAGCATTTGGGCGAGTACGAGCATAAGACATGTGCCATATGTCCTATTGCTTCACTACACACCAACTCGCTGCATTAGTGTGTGCTGAATAATAAAGGACAGGTTGCATTTTTCCGCAGTGCGCCGCGAAGGGCTACAACACACTGCAACGTGAAATGTCATTTTGTGACATTTCGATAAAGTTAAAAAAAATAAACAGTCTTGCATTGTGACATTCCCTACACAACACACCCCAGTGCGTGCACAAAGCATAATGTGCGCTTGCTGGTGTAAATGAGCCCTTAAAGTCGCTCTCTGGCTTTTTTTTGTTTACCGTCAGCATTAATAACGGAATCCTTTTCTTTGTCTCTGTGACATGATCATGAGGTGCCACCGAGGTCCTCACTCCGCCAGGACCAAGCGGGATTGAAGCCATTGAATCAACAGGCCCTGCAGTGTTGTCACCTTATTGGAGAAAGACCCTTGGGCTGGCAGGATCACCAGGTATTATTTTATGTGAAGGAATGAGCTTTATTGGAAACAAATAAGTAATTTTACTTATTTGTAATGTAGATTAGAGAGAAAATGTTTACATTTTTGGGTTTATTCTACCTTAACTCAATAGACGTCCAATATATTTCCTGTGATTATCAAATAATGAAGCACATCAGCGGGGTAGTTTGGAAGGGGAGGGGGATTTATCAAAACTGGAGCAGACAGAATCTGGAGCAGTTGCCATAGTTACCAACCAGCTTCTCTCTTCAGTTTGAATCTAGCTGCTCTAGATTCTGTCTGCACCAGTTTTAATACCTTCACCCCTCTCTGAACTAATTCTATGCACTTGTTAATCCTCCTTTCCTTTTTCTTTTATTTTGAACCTAAAAAAAGTCAAAGCTCGAGGTAAATAACAACTGCCTACAGTCACAGCCGTTTTGCGCTATGACTGACAGACTACACCTCCCACAATGCCTTGAGCCATGCAGGGAAGCCAGAACAGGAGGTGGGCAGTCTGAGGACACGTGGTTTGGGGCGTGGCTCCACAGATGAATCAGGAGGGGCGAGGTCGGGAGAGGCGTAGCATGGGGGAAGAACGGTGGGCGTGGTCCAGAAAAAAGGGCGGAAACTCGCTTTCGATGACGGTACTGTTGGGAATGACGTCTACTGACTGGAGGATTCTCTGGGAATGCGCGCACACGATTGCGCGTGCGCGGGGCTTGCATCGGGCCCGGGGGTGTCGCGAGCAAATGCGCGTTCCCTCAGCCGCCGCCATTACTGAATTGAGAAGAAGCTGTAGGGAGAGAGAGCGGCGGCAGAAGGGGAAGAGAGAGGTGACCGAATACCGGGAGGGGATAGCGCCACTGACAAGAAGCGGCGGCTGGAGTGTGCCCCGGAGAGATGTGCCCCGGAGACAGGTGAGGAGATAGCGGGGTCCCGGGGGTGAGACGGAGGAGGCAGGCCGAGACTGTCAGGACCCATCAGAGGGGGGGAGGAGATGGGCGCAGTGCCGACCGCTCATGCCTTTTATCCTGGGGGAGACCTAATGGGCCCGCTGAAGTTGGAACAGCCCGGTGTGTGCCGGTAATGGAGCCCCCTCCCCCTTTTTTCTTCTCCTTTTCCTCCCCCTCCTGGGTGATCGGACCACCGGAGTCCATCATCAGCAGTCCGGAGATCTGCCCATACACACTGCGACCCCATCTACCAGGACCAATATAGAGACATACTCCTTCCAACTTCATTTTCCTTATGTAGCCTTCAGATCCGATCAATGCCGGTCTAGTATACCTACATATACCTTCATCTTCCTTAATGTACCAACATATTCCTTAAGTTACCTATATATACACAGCTTTTATATATCTATATATTTACATGTACCTACATATACCTTTTATATATTTATATGTAACTGCATATACCTTTTTTATATATCTATATATTTACATATACCTTCATATTCCTTAATGTGCCTACATATAACTTCATATATCTACCTATATACACCTTCATATTCCTCAATGTACCTACATATACCTTCATAGCCTATATATAGATACAGTTCTATATACTATATGTACCTTCATATACCTACAGAACCTTCACTGCCCCAAGAGTGAAGAAATGTTTTTCTGACTTGGCTGGTCATCAGACAATCCAGCATGTGGGCAGATTTCTGGAGACCACCTTGCAGGTTTTGTCATGTCAAAGTTCCTTTATGTTTAATCACCAGAATTGAAGAATGTTTAGAAGCAACTCTAGATTTCTCTTTAAAGCCCCACACTGGGCAAAAATATGTCCCCCCTGGTGATGTAAGTTCTACTCATCTAAGTCCTACGTGTAGATCCCACGCCAGGACTGCTTCCAGGTGCAGGGGACCACTAACCCAGCGCTGCAGATGGCTGCTTGCCAGGACTGTTTCCAGGTGCGGGGGACCACCAACCCAGCGCTGCAGATGGCTGCTTGCCAGGACTGTTTCCAGGTGCGGGGGACCACCAACCCAGCGCTGCAGATGGCCGCTTGCCAGCACCATTTCTGGGTGCAGGGACCACTAGAGCTGCAGATGGCCGCTTGCCAGGACTGTTTCCAGGTGCAGGGGACCACTAACTTATTGCTGCAGATGGCCGCTTGCTAGCGCCATTTCTAGATGCAGGGACCACTAACCCAGTGCTGCAGATGGCCGCTTGCCAGCACCATTTCTTGGTGCATGGACCACTAACCCAGTGCTGCAGATGGCCGCTTGCTAGCACCATTTCTAGATGCAGGGACCACTAACCCAGTGCTGCAGATGGCCGCTTGCCAGCACCATTTCTTGGTGCATGGACCACTAACCCAGTGCTGCAGATGGCCGCTTGCCAGCACCATTTCTGGGTGCAGGGACCACTAACCCAGCGCTGCACATGCTCCCTCACTGGCCGGTCTGTATATCATGTCGTCACTCTTCTGGATCCTGAGAGGAATCCACTGCTGAACAGCCAATAGGAAGTGTCATGCCACGCGGGCAGAGATGTGGACACCCGAAGAAGGATTTTTTAAAATCTAGATTGCGCTGCACTACAACACATGGTAAAAAGTTGTGAGGTAACACGCGTCCGATGGCTAGGTGTGTTGGGGTGCCATTAAGTTATAATGGCACTGCACCAAACTTGTCACATGCGCTCTCACGTGTACTTCTAACTTGTGTGGGGATGCATGCATTCTGCGTTTCATGGATCTGAAGAGGGAAAGTCATGGCATGTACGAAAATATTATTTCCCATTACGTGTCCTCTGATCATTCCTTTCCAGATTTATTAGGGCTCTCTCTACTGTGGGAGAAGTCTATTGATGGTGGAATTGTCCAGAACTAAAGAACAGAGGTGGTTGGGGTGACCCAGCACCCTGTAAGAGAAAAGATGTGCACACTGAATGTATAGAGTGAATGATGCTCCATACATCGGAGAATGGCATTCCTCAAGGAGGAAGTGGGGGCACCCGAAGGTTAAGTGGGTACCGGATGTGTATGTGCGGGTTCTAGTTGATATACTGGAGTATAGGAAGTCCCCACTCTTTATAACCTTCCAGTACACTGACCGGATGATTTTCCGGGGTCTGCTTGCTGTAGAATTGCTGCAGCAAGGACAGAAAAAACACACACCTTGGAGGGCATCAGTTTTAGGGATGAGACTAAACGAAAGGCTTGCTAATCCCCTTTGCTGCCAGATGGCTCAGCAACTCATTGTACTGCAATTCATTGCGGGGCTGTCTGACAGTAAAGGAATTAAACCGAATTTAACCTTTTGGAGGATAGTAACCTTTTCCTGGCCGTATTTTACAAACGTATGCAGAGAGATTGCAGTTTATGAAGAATGTAAATTGTACATTGTGTTTCATCTAGAACAGCAATGAAACCAATTCTACATACATTGCAGATTTCCAGGTGCGGGGGACCACCAACCCAGCGCTGCAGATGGCTGCTTGCCAGGACTGTTTCCAGGTGCGGGGGACCACCAACCCAGCGCTGCAGATGGCCGCTTGCCAGCACCATTTCTGGGTGCAGGGACCACTAGAGCTGCAGATGGCCGCTTGCCAGGACTGTTTCCAGGTGCAGGGGACCACTAACTTATTGCTGCAGATGGCCGCTTGCTAGCGCCATTTCTAGATGCAGGGACCACTAACCCAGTGCTGCAGATGGCCGCTTGCCAGCACCATTTCTTGGTGCATGGACCACTAACCCAGTGCTGCAGATGGCCGCTTGCTAGCACCATTTCTAGATGCAGGGACCACTAACCCAGTGCTGCAGATGGCCGCTTGCCAGCACCATTTCTTGGTGCATGGACCACTAACCCAGTGCTGCAGATGGCCGCTTGCCAGCACCATTTCTGGGTGCAGGGACCACTAACCCAGCGCTGCACATGCTCCCTCACTGGCCGGTCTGTATATCATGTCGTCACTCTTCTGGATCCTGAGAGGAATCCACTGCTGAACAGCCAATAGGAAGTGTCATGCCACGCGGGCAGAGATGTGGACACCCGAAGAAGGATTTTTTAAAATCTAGATTGCGCTGCACTACAACACATGGTAAAAAGTTGTGAGGTAACACGCGTCCGATGGCTAGGTGTGTTGGGGTGCCATTAAGTTATAATGGCACTGCACCAAACTTGTCACATGCGCTCTCACGTGTACTTCTAACTTGTGTGGGGATGCATGCATTCTGCGTTTCATGGATCTGAAGAGGGAAAGTCATGGCATGTACGAAAATATTATTTCCCATTACGTGTCCTCTGATCATTCCTTTCCAGATTTATTAGGGCTCTCTCTACTGTGGGAGAAGTCTATTGATGGTGGAATTGTCCAGAACTAAAGAACAGAGGTGGTTGGGGTGACCCAGCACCCTGTAAGAGAAAAGATGTGCACACTGAATGTATAGAGTGAATGATGCTCCATACATCGGAGAATGGCATTCCTCAAGGAGGAAGTGGGGGCACCCGAAGGTTAAGTGGGTACCGGATGTGTATGTGCGGGTTCTAGTTGATATACTGGAGTATAGGAAGTCCCCACTCTTTATAACCTTCCAGTACACTGACCGGATGATTTTCCGGGGTCTGCTTGCTGTAGAATTGCTGCAGCAAGGACAGAAAAAACACACACCTTGGAGGGCATCAGTTTTAGGGATGAGACTAAACGAAAGGCTTGCTAATCCCCTTTGCTGCCAGATGGCTCAGCAACTCATTGTACTGCAATTCATTGCGGGGCTGTCTGACAGTAAAGGAATTAAACCGAATTTAACCTTTTGGAGGATAGTAACCTTTTCCTGGCCGTATTTTACAAACGTATGCAGAGAGATTGCAGTTTATGAAGAATGTAAATTGTACATTGTGTTTCATCTAGAACAGCAATGAAACCAATTCTACATACATTGCAGACCTGGAGGTTTTTGCATTGAGACAATGATTTTGTTTATTAGAAGATAAATGAATCTCTTAACAATGTTCATGTGTTTGTTGCTGGTTTCATAGATATATTTTGTGTTCCTATATGACATTGTTAGTTGATCTTTACTAAAAACCTGATGTGTTGACGGCCTTGGGCTTGTGTTAGTAGCATTGCTTTGACATCAGTTTACCTTAATGTCATATTAAAGTCAAAATGGTTTTAAGGTATTTCAGATGCTGATGAAATCACTTACAATGGTTGCTGCTCCTTGATGTATAAAAGTTTTAGTTTCCTGCAGAATCAGCTGGTCCCCTGAGCACTGACCCTGATATCCTGTTTTAGGGTGACTCCTTTCCCTTGCAGGGTTCCCACCAATGTAAATTTGATTGATCTGGATTCATTATGGGAAAAACAAGTGTTTAATACTACTTTCAGCTAGCCATACACTGCACTGTATTTTGTTTTTTTTTTCCAACCTGAGGGCTAATTGAAAAAAAAAAAGAGCAGGTTCCCCCATCAATGCTACAAGCGCGTTGATTGAGGAATCTCCGCTGTTTCTTTTGTATTCTGACAGTGGCCGTTAGCAGCTGTCAGAATACCCGAACAGAGCCAGCAGCGCATTGGCTGCTGGCTCTGTTCCTACAAAGATTTCCCTGATTGGCTCCTTCGATCAGCTGATCGAGGGATGCCAGCCAAAAGGGTACACCCACTGTGCAAATTTTGGACGGTTCCTCAAGAACTGGCCAAAATTCGCTCAGTGTATGACAGCCTTTTAGATCATTGAGAATTCTTTGACCTGCAGTTCACTTTCTTCTGACCTGCATTTGTCCTGCTTCAAGTCAGTTTTGCTTTCCCATAGACTTGTATGCGACAGCTTTAGTGTCTGTCGATAGGCTTTTGTTTGCTTCAAACAGATTTTGTTTACATGTGTACATAGACTTATATGGGAATATAAAACCCATTTAAAGTGAACAAAAGCCCCTTGACACAGGCTCTA
>NW_017306412.1:79281-91291 GCF_000935625.1 Nanorana parkeri | reverse complement strand
ATGGTGCTAATGAAAGCTATAGAAAATGTATGTCACTTTAAAATTAAACTGTGGGCAAGATAAGTGATATTCAGTCTTCTAGGGGCCACTATGGTCACTGCAATGCACTGCTCTGTGTGTAACATGTTGCTGTCCATTTTATTGAAACACGATAATCTAAATGGGTCCTCTGTTATCTGGATGCTGGTAAGATGCCACAGGGGACAGGATTTTATCAAAATTGGAGCAAGCAAAATCTGAAGCAGTTGGCTATGGCAACCAATCAGCTTCTATCTTCAGTTTGTTCAGTTAAGCTTTGAAAATGAAAGGTGGATGCTGATTGGTTGCCATGCACATCTGCTACAGTTTTGATACATTCCTCTGTGTTAATGCATTGCTGCACCATTTTGAATGGCACTCTAACACACCTAGGCAGCACAACTCTCACACAAGTGTAAAAAAAATCTGTCTGGTGGCTGATTTTTCTGGGGCATAATTTGTGCTGTCAGATCATTCAAAACGAATGCCACACCTACCTAATTCCAAAAATATTATAGCACTTCGGTGCCTAACCTTGTAGCAGCAACTTCCAGTATTCTATCCCAGTAAAAGGGGCCTTAAAACAGATTCTGCAAAATTACTTTGGAAACTGCATAGAACGAGTGCCAGGGCCACATCCCCCCCGAAAAACCCCAGTCTGGCATGCCTGCTACAGAGGGCGATAGGTGAAAGTTGATCCACCATCAGTTCTAGTTTTCATGTTATGTAAATGTAACACCTACAGGTTTTTATTGTATCTCTCAGGGATCGCAGTACTCCTGACAATGCCTTTGTCTGCTTTTACCTCCAGGTTAGAGGCATTTTTATTCAGGTATTATCCAAGGTCGGCATCTATTTCCAGCACTGAGATGTTGTCTCAGAGCTTAGTCATGTAAAGCTGGGTATACACGGTTAGAATTTACAACGCACGAAATAGAGAGTCGAAGGAACGTTCCAAAATCAGATTGTTGATGTGGTGAAATCAATGATCAAAAAATAAAAACAGAAGGAACATGTTGGAAAATTTTTCTTTAACGAGCGAAATTCTAACAGTGAATGTGGTTTTCATTCGTAAAACTCCATTCATTCCAAAATCGAATGTTTAAATGAAAGTCAAATGAAATTTGGAAGGACAATCAGCAAACCTCTGATGGTATTCTCGATCATTCTGATGGGATTTTTCGAGTATGTGAAAATCTACACGTGTATATCCCACTTATCTCATGGTGTCTGTGTTGTAGTCTGATCACTGAGGGAGAGGAGAGCAGGAAAATGATAGATACTGATATTTTATATAGTCCCGACAATTTTATGCAGCTCTTTACAGTGCACATTCACATCAGTCCCTGCTCTGAAGGAGCTTACAATCTAAGGTCCCTCTCTCACAAGCATACATACAAGGTCCAATTTAGACCGGAGCCAATTAACCTTCCAGTATGTCTTTGGAGTGCGGGAGGAAACCAGAGCAACCGGAGGAAAGCCACACAAGCAGATGGTGACCTAGCCGGGATTCGAACCAGCACCACCAGTGCTGCAAGAAGCACTAACCACTACGCCACTGTGCTTTCCTGCAGCAGACTGATGGCATCATTCTAGTCTAATCAGTGACTGGACTGGACCATATTTAGGATGATCATATGTCTCCTGAAAATGTGTATTTATTTGCTGTACATTGAGGCATGTCAGGAAAGGCTTGGAAAGTTGCTGACAGGTCCTCTTGAATTATCTGTCCATATGAACATTCAGAATCCTTCTGTCCACACTTAGATGATGTGACTGGTACCAAGGTCGTGGTCACGTTGTGTCTGTTCATACTAAAACCTGATGAAGGGGACCCTGCGTGGGCCCGAAACGTTGTTTTGCGGCGGTCTGCATCAATAAAGAAGATGGATTATTGATACAAGACATAGGTGTGCTGGTAACATTTATCATATGTTTGAAGATGCACGGTGCCATCCGTGGTTACTACAGAACCCTCCTTTATACATAGGGGTTCCGGTAAGGAGTGCAGCAGTTCCTCTCCAAGCAAACATTTTGGGCTGATTTGGTAACTGACCGGCATGCTTTGGGAGCATACCGTATGATGGGTGCCAACAGTTAGAACAGCTCAGGGGGCTCTGAACATGGGAGAGAATTGCTTTGATCACCATAACCGCCTTGATTTGCTGCCATTGGGGGAGTTTCATGCAAAGTACTTAGAAGAGTATGTGTACAGTGTCAGCATGGTTGTGAAGTTGATGGTAAAGTGAGTTTGTAGTACGATTGGCTTCTTTTTTTCTTATTTTAAGACACTAGAGCAGCGGGAACCAGTCAAGAATATAAAGTTTAATCACACTACATAAAACATTCCTTTCACAACGGACGTCTTCCAAGGATATTCCAATCCCAGCCTTGAACATATACAGATGTGTTCTCTGACTGCTCATTAGCTGTGCATCTGCTTCAATTTGAGCTCTTCTGGAACTAGTTGAGAATGGTGAGGCTGCAAATGGGTAACTGAAACTGAATTCCCTTTTACAAAAACAACTTGCAAGGAAGCGGTCATGTTCTGTACAAGCAAGTCAGCAATGAGCTTTTCTGTTGTAGGAACTGAATGAGTCGTACTGGATGGAAGCTTTCCCTTTTAAATCATCCAGGTTCAGCTGTAATAAGAGTTTTTATTTAATTTTGTGTGTCTCACTCGCCCAGTGAACTGAAATTGCAGTAGAAGTAAAAGTAAAGGGAATGCAGGGGAATTACAGACGCGTGACAACAAACAGTGATTTTTGGACTTTGCCTTTGTACTCAGTCACTTCTCCTTTCATATCTAGTTGTTTGGTTCACATTGGAGATCCCCTTTCTGCTATCGGTTGTATACGGTAACAAAACACGTTTTGATAAGTAATCTATTTCACTGGCTTTCACCGAGGTCTTTAGTTGAATAGGATTTTCCAGCTTAATACAAGAAATGTCAGATCACAGTCTCCTTTCCAGCTAGAATTTTCTCTTTTCTTCTCATCTCTACATTTGTCCCTTCTAGTGTAAATATTGAGCTCGTTGTGATTTCTATTGTAGCCCCCATCACCTTTTGTGAGGTGGCTACTAGAAATGTAGTGATTGCCAGGGCTGTAGTCAACCTGGCTGGTTTATAGCTGGCATTTATCTGGTTAATTCCAGGTGTTCTGGCAATGGTTGTAGCTGCCTGGGTGGAGTGGGACTCTACCGTAGTAGGGGGCACTGAGAGTGCATGTGCAATTCAGCAGACAATCGCTGGCTCTTTCTCAACCGGTGTTGTATGCTGGGAAAGAGTACATATACTGGAGGGAATTGCCATGTGCTCAGTCTAGTGCGGGACCATCCATGGATTATTTCAGTGTTGGATGCTGTCCAACCACCCCTCAGGCTAGGCCCAGAGGTGGGGATGCTGGAGTGTAGAGCTGCAGCTAACGATTATTTTCAAAATCGATTAGTTAGCCGATTATTAAGTTCGATTAATTGGTTAATCGGATAAACACAAAAAAAAAAATAAAAAATGGCTCCAGTGATGGGACTACTAGTTTGTATTGAGATTGTAGTCCATCACAGGAGCAAGCTTGGAGCGGTGGAAAAAAATAGTGTGGTGTGCAATATAGGGAAAAGGAAAGTGTAAAATTATACAGCAATGAATGCAAAATGGCACCGGCTATAGAGGACTACAAATCCCAGCAATAATACATTATACAGCACAATGCAGAATACCACCAGCTATAGAGGACTACAAATCCCAGCAATAGTACATTATACAGCACAATGCGGAATACCACCAGCTATAGAGGACTACAACAAATCCCAGCAATAGTACATTATAGCTGGTGGTATTCTGCATTGCGCTGTATAATGTACTATTGCTGGGATTTGTAGTCCTCTATACAGTGCAGTGCAGAATATCACCAGCTATATAGGAATACAACAAATCCCAGCAATACATTATACATACAGTGTATAATGTATTGCTGGATGTGTATTCCTATGTATAATATACAGCACAATGTACCATAAGCTATAGAGGAATACAAATCCCAGCAATACATTATAGAGCACCATGTGTGGGAAGTGCAGGCTTACCTGAGCAGTCTTCCAGCAACTTGCTTCTGAGATCGGACCTGTCTATCAGCGGCTGTCATCCCCCCACACCTGCTCCTCCTTACTACATCTCCCCGCGTCCCTGTGCCAATCGTGGATGTGGGCGGGCGGTGAGTGTGAGGCGGGGAGGAGGTGCGGCGTGGATGCGGGCGGGTCTGGCAGCGGCGAGCGTGAGGTGGGGAAGAGGTGCGGCGCGCAGCGTGTGTGGAGCCGTGAACAGGGCCAACTGATCAGAAGTCGATTAATCGATTATTGAAAAAGTTGACAACTTTTTCAATAATCGATTATAATCGATTATGTCGATTAGTTGTTGCAGCCCTACTGGAGTGCTGGAAGTGTTTCCCTAGGCCTCAATTATGGAGGCCTGTGCTGTTGCTAGGGGAGGAGAACCACGAAAGCTGATGGCTGCTGAAGGTACCCGGAACATGGTGGACCTCAGGAGCAAGTCTGGTGTCTCTCCTGTTAAAGATATGTGCTCATCCGCTACTCAAATTACTATTCGCTTTACTACAAATGGATCTACACTGAATTGCTTAAAGGGTCTGGAGTCTGTCTGTTATACGCTGGATGTCTAGGATCCCTATACCCTCCCTCCCCAGTCTGAAGATGTTAATAAAAGTTCTTCAGCGTTATACTTCTGGAGCGGATATCAGCTTGGTGGCTACTAGAAGAGGGCGGTTAAATGCTTTTGGGGCAGCTGAAGATCAAAACCCCTGGACAACTAGTGATGACCCGGGTTATTCTGGCGGCTCCTTCAGGGGTGAGCGCTACACTGTTTGGTTATTATGTATAAAGAAATACTGATTTTGCTGACTGTAACGCCAGTAATACATATTCTTGTCTAAAAGAAATACATAAAAATAGATAGTTTCTTGTAATTCTACCACAGAGTATGTGTAAGGGGTTTCGGTGATGCTTTCTGTTCCTGTCCTTGTTTCCGTTTGGAAGCCAGGCTGTTCTTTGCAGCTGTGGCCTGTCAGGAATGACAGATTGTGGTTTCCATACTGATGTGACCATTTCTTTTAGGTTGCTGTTCCTAGCATCGTTTTAGTCAAGACCTATGTCTGCAGCCTGATGCTGATCCCTACTGCTATATGATCATCAGTTTTGCTGTATGGGATTTCTTAAGACACTATTTTGTTTAAACAAAGTATGCAATGCATGCAATTATAATCTTCGATCATTTGATCAGTTCAGATTTTTTGCCTGGTTGTATTTTTTTGCTTTTCCGATATCGGAAGTGCAGTGGATGAGTGTGAGCTTGATGCGACTTGCAGTTTGACACCATTGGAATACACATTAGAGATGAAGCAGATTTGGTGTCGCAGCATTTCATGCATGGCAAAGCAACATTGCCCCCCACAAGCAGCACATATTCTCCTTGCTTTTCACAAACTGTTGGTCTGTTCAGCCACTAGGAGCAAAGAAAATGCCTATTACAGGGGTAGGCAACCTTGACATATCCAGAAGTAATGGGCAAGGGGTAGCTGTTGTGGAACTACATGCCCCATGAGGCTTTACAAGACTGAGAGCCACCGGCTTGACTCCCAGAGGCAGAGACATGATTGGATTTGTAGTTTCTTCACAGCTGGAGTGCTTTTACTTCTGGATATGTAAGAGCATGTGTTTCACTCAATGTGATGGTGCTGGGCCAATCACCAAAACCCTGGCTAGTGTCCATAGCTGTGTGTGAGGTACGATCTGAGTGACTTGTAGCTTACATAAGGAGTCTTCTCCTGCTTCTAGCAGCTGAACAGAAGTGGTCTAGTGAAGTGGAGAAATAAGTGAACAATGCAAGAGCCCTTTCACACTGAAAGACTGACAGACGGATCTGATCCGAAGCTCGATGTTGGTGTATGGGCATCCGGTTACCCTTGGCTCTGGCCAGATCAGAAAAGTCAAACAGAACAGTGTTCCATTTTGGCGGACCTGATAGTGGTGGATTGGGAGTAATCCGATGTAAATACACATGTCTCCCCATAGACCAACATGGGTCTGGTAGTTTCAGTCTTTCCACTTGTGATGGAGAAAAAAAAAGTGGACTGACACCGATTGTCACAACTGTGACATCCGTTCTGAACTACTCTGATCAGCAAGGGATCTGTTGACGGATCCTCTGCCGATCAGAACTGAAGGCGTCTGTGTGGAAGGGGCCTAAATTCTGCGGGCTTCATTTACAACTGTTGAAATCAGATGTATACACCCGCTGTAAGGTAACCTGTGACTAATTGCTTGTAGTGAGAGAAATATGGAGGCTTGCATTGTTGACCTCCTTAATATACTAGTTGCCTGGCTTCAGTATTTCTAAACAAGATTTTTCTGATCTAGAACAAGCCTCTAGATCAGGAAAATCAGAGCTCCTAATCTAGATACTTGATAGATGTTCCACTCAATGACTTGGAAAGTACTAAAATCATTGAACCAGAAACCTTTTCACAAGAGGCATATGAGGGCTGCCATTGCTCACTGGCTTGTCTGTTGGCCTCTCACCTCAAATGTTTTCTCAGTCACTGATGTGGAACAAGCATGTGGATGAGAAAGGTTAGGAAATAGACAGAAGTCTTTAACGGCATACATGTACCAGGTTGAAGTGGAACCTTCAAGTGCTCAGAGTTAAAGGGTCATTGTAACAGTTTGACTAGTAGCCTTTTTAGGTGAGGTCAGCATTGGTAGCTTCCATGTTTCCCTCTGTACAGGTGAGTGAAACAAGGCTTGTGAGGTAGACATAGAGAACTGATCTTCATTTAAAGCCTATCTCTTGGTAAAAAAAATCACAGTTGCAGTGTGCCTACCGCCGCACTGCAAGGGTTAACTGCTCATTTATGTCTATGGTGATCCCCGCTCCACCTGGCAGTTGGTGCTCAATTCTCTCCCCCCTCCATAGTGGCTCCTGGACTGTCCCTCAGTGTACTTGCATATGTTGAAGCGTCCTGCATTATACATGATGATGCTGCCCCAGCAGAGGTGGGAAGAGGCTGTGGACTCTGGTCTTAGAACCCGAAGGAGCGGGGATCAGGCAAGTAAGTCTTTACCTAGTCTTCACACAACAGTATGTCTCGCCTAGACAAAAACACTTGCAGTATGTGGGTAGCCCCACTGCAGTTCTTCCTTTTTTCTTTTCTTTTCTTTTATAAAGAAGAGGTCTATACACTTATTTAAACCAGGTGCCTGTGTGGCCCTAAGTAGATTTTATTTTTTGGAGCTTTAATGATGGAACTGTTCTGTCATGCTTATCCAGTGGTTTAGGTATGTGTCAAATCTGCAGATCAGGACTTGTAACTTAGCTGTATGCTTTCCTGGGTCATTGTCGCATAGTACCATTGTCAGAGTCGGCTAGGCAACTTGCATTTCCAGCAGAACTTGGCAATGGCAGCCGGTGCTGGGTTATTTTGATACTGCAAATATGTTGGAAACTTCCTGTGAATTTTCTTTTCATACTTTACCAGATCTTTAGCTGTTGACCAGTCTGCACAATGACACTGATTACGTGATCAAGCTAAGTGCTTCCTCTATAGCTGGAGGGCGTATGAGAAGTGGATGTGCATACCAAGTGCTGAATAGCAAAACTGACAAAAGCAGAATGTGTAGCTTTTGGTTTGTAAAAGGCTGGCTGAGGTTACATATTTTTCTTTTTGCTGTATAGAAATCTTTTATGTCACAGAATCAATAAAGTACATTACAGAGTAAATGTGTACGAGGTGCAGTTTAGTGAAAGGCTTGTACACAAAAGATGAGAAGTCGTCAAACGTTTTCTTTTTATGGAAAGCTTTAAAATGTATTTCCACGTTTGCAGTCAGATTCGAGAGAACCTATCTATACGTTTGTGTCTTCCCATTCACACAACATAAGGAAAAATAATTTGTTCAAAACATTTATCTCCTAGATGTTTTGTTGCAGCAGCCAACATGGCTGAATTCAGGTTTTTCCTGAGAACTTCAGTCATCCGTCCTTTTAAAAAGATTTAAGCTGGCCATACTCTATGCGAATTTTGGCCGGTTCATAAAGAAGATATTTGCACAGTGGGTACCGATGTTGGCCCCTTTTCTGCCAGCATCCCTCCATTAGCTGGTTGGAAAATCTTTGCATGAATAGAGCCGACAGCCAATTAGCTGTCGGCTCTATTGGGGTATTCTGTCAGCTGGAGATCCCTTGATCAACGCTCATTAAGGTGCCCATACACCTTAGGAATATCGTATGATTTACACTGCGCAGACGAAAATACATGCGGTCAATTACAGCAATTCATCCAGATGCTTTTTTTTTGTGTGTAATTACTGCTGATTCAACCTTGCGATAATCGGGGCAGGATGGGGCCGCCGTAGGAAAAGCGTACGCCGGTTCGATCATCGGACGAAAAGTTTCGTCCAATGATCGCAAGGTGTAAGGGCAGCTTTAGTGTTCATGGAGGAATCTGTAATATTTTTTCTTCTTTCCTTCAGCCTGCAGGTTGAATCAAGAAAATATTACAGAATATGTCCGGCTTTAAGACTGAAATTTGTGGATTGTGTTTCTCACATTAACTTCATTAACATGCAATGCACAAGCCAGGGTTGTATATCCTTTAACCCTTTGATAGGACAGGGTTCCAATCTACTTTACAATTTATAATGAACAAACCCCTCACTACCCCCGAACATTACAAGGAAGGAGAAGCATATAGAAATTTTAACCCTTCAAAAGCTAAGAAACAATTAAGCCAAGTTAAAGCAATTTAAACTGCAAGAAGCATTTTAAAATGTTTTCTTTTTAGTTTTTTTAAGCTTATGCTATGCTATGTGAATGGGAACATGTAACACCTAATTTGGCTGAAAAAAGTGGAAATACACTAAGATTTTTTTTTTTGTGATTGATAAAAAAACAGATGAATAAAATTTAAACGCGAGTCTCAGTTGCTGAGTCTGAATTGCAGGGCAGATGAGTGGTTTCTTTATATTTTGGTTAGAATTGGAGCAGTAAACATGTTATCTAATACACAGATGAAGCATTCTAATGATTTACGGGGTCGTTCGTCTCTGCCAATGCAGTATATTAAAGAATCAGCCAATGCTACCTCCTATCTCCTCAGGTCCTCCAGCTTGGGGTGGCACCAAGTCCTCCCATGGTGGCCACAGTTATGTTTTGTTTAAAGTAGAATATGGTGGTCAGTCTTGTGAGTTCTTTGGGTATTAATGGAATACAGTAATGGCTGCTGTGGAAAATGCAGCTTCTCCCTCTGTTGGATCTTATATCTTCATGTATGAAATGTGCGTGTTATTATCATGCCAAATTACTGCAAACACTTGGTTTATTTTGTGAATGTAGTCACCAAAGATTCATACTTTGCTCTAGTTGAATCTCATCTGGAAATGTTTACATTATGTTTACTACCAATATTGGGTATTTACTGTGGTCGGTACATTGTCACTTAGCTGCATTTGTTGCCTAGCCGTGGCTGTTTAATGGGATTCTTGCATTGTGTTTAATGTTTATTTAGTGAATGGAAGCATTGGTTTTGCATTGTGCTACATTATTGCTCTTGCCTGGCTGTGGAGTTCTTTTAGGAGAGATCCTCTATGTTGTAATATCTATTCAGTGCAAGCTGGTCACCAGATATCCTATTGTATGGTCTACCAGCAGAGCACTAGAGGCAGACCGTAGTAATGACTGAGGGAAATAACCACACCAGGACAATGCAGGGCATGCAGCCTACAGCTGCGGATTCTATTAATTAAAGGTTTGCATTGTTTTCCTTATACAAAAAGAAATGTTCACAGTTTGAGAGCCAAGAACTCTTCATAGGTATATTTGCCTGTTTAGGGAAACATGTCATGAGAGAAACAGAGGCTACCATTGCTGATCTTGTCCTTTACTAGTTTCCAGGCTTCAATACTTTGAGTTGGTGACACTGAACAAGTATGCAGAATAGGATTTCTGACTTTTCTAAACTGTTCTGGGTCAGTGACTGAGCCAGAGATTCAGTATACCAGCCAGACAACCAGCATTTTAAGCAGTCATTGTATTTATCACTGATTTTTCAGACATTGGTATACAAAGAGATTATTATTGAGTCATTCCATGAAATAGTATGGTGTCAGCATAGTGGCAAGGATTAAAATGTTATGTTTATTAATCATGATAATAAATAGATTTACCTGTAAAGGTCTATCTTTTACAAATTGATGGCATATAGCAAAAACCGACCTGAGTGCAGTAATGATGTTAGTTTGTTGGTAGAGGTTCACCGAAATAAAACTTTGAACCGAAAAAAGTGAGGTTGAAACCGAAATTTTTTTTCTAACCTTTTTAACTACCTGCTGTCCGGCCGTTGTAATTAAACGGCCAGACAGCGGCTTCTTGAGGGCGGGTGGGCGTCTTTAGACGTCCTATCCTGTTCCGCTCATGCCCGCCGCTAGGCGACGCGCACGAGCAGGAAATCGGCATTAAATGTAAACAGCCAGCGATGGCTGTTTACATACAAGCGTTCGGGCGTCTGTAGAGACGCCCGATCGCTTGTAATATGCGGTCAGGTGTGCGCCCCCCCCTCCGTCGCTGCTGGTGATCACAGGCTCCGCTGTTCCCGGTGTGAGCCCGGGACCAGCACAGCAGCTCTGCGGCCAGAGATCAAACGGAGCTCAGTACTCGAGCTCCGTTTGATCTCCTCTCCTCTTCTGAATGCAGGCAGTGATGTGTATTACATCACTGCCTGCATTCAGTGTCATGCTGCGGTACAGAAACCGGAGAGAAGCTGGTTAAGCCGGTCTCTGCTTCATCAGCTTCTCTGGGGGTCCCTAGGTGACATTAGGGGTCTTAAAGACCCCCTGATGTCCCCATAAAGAGGACCTGTCACTGCAAATTGTCTATCACATAGGGAGCTTGTTTGCTCCCTATGTGATAGCAATAAAGTTCAGTGAAAAAAAGGTTTAAAAAAATTTGTTACAAAAAAAAAGAAATTAGTCCCCCGCCCCCACATGCACACGCAAACATGCGTCAAGCCCGCCTACGTGCGAAAACGCAGATTGCATCCATTGCGCTGCACATGTTACATATCACCGCAAACATCGGAGTGAGAGCAATAATTCTAGGGTCATCAATAACTGATGAGCGGTAAAAGCTTTTAAAGTACAGGAAAAATATTTTTTCTGGTTTCGGCCTGACATTTATTTTTTTTCGGTTTTAAAATTTTCATTTCGGTGCACCTCCAATCATAAGTAATGGTAAAAAGCATACTAAAATGGAACTTCAAGGTCGCCAACATAATATTTAAACCCTCAATGTGTTTGACTTTGTAAATAGACTAACTTCTAAATATTCTATAGCGTGCCCTCTAATCCACATAATATTCTTCAACCTTGTGCCTTTTTTACATCTAACACTCCAATATTTTGTGCTTCTGCGGCACAATCCTGAAAACATTATGAAGCAATGTGCTTCAATTGTGAACCACGGTGCCCAGTTAATTTTCTTTGTTGGTCTCCATTGTTTTGTGGGAGCAAAGTGCCTGAGGGATGATTTTCTACTCTACACCAGCCTGAGGGACACAAGAAAAAATGTTGTCATGTTAGGAAAGTATGCATTTATTCACTTCTGGTACATTGCTAACTTATGTTATTTAACTCTATTAGGCATCTGCCTAAGTGCAATTGTAACCTAAGGCTCTGTTCACAAAGGGCAGTCTGGCATTCCTGTGGAAGGAGTGCCAGGTGTCTGCGTTCAGATACAGCTGCTGTTCACATTGAAATAAATGACATGGTGACGGTGGCTAATGTCTAAAAGTAATGTAAAATGGTATGATTGTCCTGGAGGCAGGATAGATACGTCCAGGGACTGTCATCTATTCCAAACCACATTTAATCGTACCCAGTGGGGAAGCTAGACCTTCTGTCACTGGGCACAGGCTCGGAGTTGCTCCCCC
>NW_017306412.1:58170-79237 GCF_000935625.1 Nanorana parkeri | reverse complement strand
CCCCCCCCATATTCTTCAACCCTGATCGTACCACGTACAATTACATGTGAACTGCCTCTTTAAAATGTGGCCGCTGTTTCTATTGAACTAAATGGTGACAGCGGCTGCATCTGAATGAGAAATCTGTAGGTTCTTGCTGCAGGAATCCCAGAACTCCCCATGTAGGAGTTTTACCCATCCCCAAAAAAACTGTTGGTGTTAGATATGCTTTAAAGTGGAATTATTTGCCAAAATGTTTATTTGCTTTTGGTAGTTTTGGGTAGGCTTAGAACCTCTGTTGGGATTATACTGCTATAATTGTTCCTGTGTGTGATCGTTTTCCTTCTCTCCTGAATGATAAAGGAGGCTGAAAGTGTGAAGAAATACCTTCTATGGGAACAAATGCACCAATTGTCACAGCGAGTGCGATTATTAATCTAAACCGAATTAGGTGGAAGTATCATTAGTAGAAGTTTTGAGATTGTAGAAGTAGGCACAATAAGAGTAAAGCTGGCCATGCACTGCTCGAATTTTTGTTGACTTTGGCCCTGTTGGCACCATCTGTAGATGTATACACTGTATGTCCATCTTTACTCTTTTGTTGCGGCTGCCATGATTCAACACTGATCCTTGTCATTCTATTTACCAGAGCGTTGGAATATAAGCAAATACTTCTGAGTGCCACTCTCGGTGTACTAGACAGTCACTTGGGTATAGTCTCTTGAGAGTATCATACAATAGCTTTTGTAGCGGCTTTAACCATTGTCCATGTTCCAAGTCCTGCCAATAGCTTTTTTTTTTTTTTCAACCGTGTTTTCCTTTTAATTTTTTTATTTCATGTTTCTGTGTATTTGTAATCCGTAGTTGTTGTAGTTGCTCAGCAAGGAGATATTCTCACAGATAACTTATGTAAACTATAACATTTGGGTATTGTGTCTGTTAAAGGTTCCCTCCAAACATTAGGAGGTGTGCAGGTAGGTTACTTTAGGGAGATCCATTCCTCCACGGATTCTTAGATATAGGATCTATGGTAATGCCAGCAGGGATCTTGAGGTAAAGAAAAGCTCTTTACACTGTATTGGTAAAAGATGTTCTGGGGCTGGTTTTACTAGGAGTCTGATAGAGCTCTGTGTGGGACAGATTCCTATTTCCGTGGACCGTAGTTTGGTGAGGACTGCACAGGTGAGTGTGTGTCTCAGTAGAAAGAGAGATGGTGTGCTGAATGCAGCAAGCATCTGTGCTTGGAACCAAGCCTGTCAGCAGGACAGCAATCTGTGGCTGGACTCCAACTGTTTCCATAGAGGAAACGGACCCAGCTCAAAGGACTATCGCAAATACTCGGTAAGGCTCAGTGGAGCAGAACTTTATTTTGTTTATTTTTGGATGGACGACTGTAACCTTTTTGTTTGTGGGCAGTGATCTTGTACGCAACAGGAAGTTCAGGGAAGCCAATCTGAGAAAGTTGAATTTATCGGTTTGGAAGCATGAGAACTGAGTGCTTGAGTGAAAATCTAAAGAAATACTTTGCTGGGCAATGTATATTTCATGTGGAATCTATTTTGTGAAAACGTTTGAGAGTCTAATACTTTAATTGTTTTTTGCAGATACAGAGGTCATTGAGGGCTTGTTTTAAAAGAGAACTATAGCCAAACCCCTTTTTTCAGCTGTAGTTCTCTTTTGGGTTACAGGAGTACTTTTACGTATGTACTCCTCTGACCCAAAGTCCGAATGTAGTAGACTACTGTCTGCTGACAATCTTGTTTGGATCCACCCCGCTGCCTGATTGACAGCTGGCTCTGCCTCTCTAGAGCCAGTTGTGCCCAACCCCTCCACTTTCTGTCCCTCCAATGAGTGCTGGCGGAACATAGAGAGGAGGAGGGAATCCCTTTGGGGAGTGGTGACTGACGGTCTCTGCTGTCTGCAGGGAGAAGCTGTGGGCTTACGTGATCAGCGGTTTGTGATCATTCAGCTCTTGAGCTATAGATCTGGGGTGTGACAGCTGCAGTTCAGTTCATTTTAGTCTCCCAATAGTTCTCTTCCTGGCGGTCTGATTTTTTCCCCCCAATATTTCTTGCTTTTTTGTGTCCTTTTTTTTTTTACATTTCCCGCTGGTTCTGCCCCCCCTGTTGACGCGGCCGCTCGCAAGGGACGGAAGGCGGATGCCGGCATTGGCCGAAGGACACAGCGTGGCTCATAGGGAGAAGGTAAGTGAAGCGCTGTGCAATCCCGAGTGTTGCTCGGGGTTACTGCTTTTGATACTTAAAATGAACCCCGAGCCACACTCGGGAATACTGCCAAGAAGGTTAAAGTGTATTTCCACTTGTGCAGTTACATTTCAGAAAGTGTGTGTGTGTGTCTATTTACACCGCATACTTAAAAAATATTTTTTTAAATACACTGCCTGGCCAAAAAGAGTCACACACACTCTAATATTTCCTTGGACCGCCTTTAGCTTTTGATTACGGTACACGTTCACTGTGGCATCATATCGATAAGCTTATGTAATGTCACAACATTTATTTCCATCCAGAGTTATATTCATTTTTCAAATTAATAGTGAAATCTTGTAGTGATGATGGGGGAGTAGGACAACGGCATAAAGTCTTCTCCAGCACATCCCAAAGATTCTCAATGGGGTTAAGGTCTGGACTCTGTGGTGGCCAATCCATGTGTGAAACTGTCTCGTGCTCCCTGAGGGTTTGTTCACACCAAGTGTGTTCCAGGAGCAGAGCAGTTACAGAACGGATCAAAACTGCATCCAATGTATTCCAATGGCATTTTGGGCTCTAGTTCATACCGCAGCGTTCAGTTCCAGAGCATGTAAAAAAAACTGCAGCTCTGGAATGCATGCAAACGCCCTGGAACGCACACGCAAAGTGACCGGAAACTGTCTTTCCTCATTGAAAGGCCAGGGACACTCTAAAAACTTTGATTGTGAATAATGGATACATTCCAGTCAACATTTTTTAAATGTTTATACGGAACATCCTTTATACACTTATATTGATCTGACCTGTCTGTTTAAAATAACCTTGCCACCAATAACCTGTTTTTTTGCAAATATAAATTGCTGATCCATATGAACAAAAGCTTAGATCTTCAGCAATATCTACTGTCTCTGTGCAGCAGCGTGTCAGTCTTGCCATGTCAAGTCTGCCGGTTGTTAAATAGAACTCGGATTTAAGCGAACTTGAACTTAGCACTGTTACATTACAAATGTATGAGGGCCGTTCACACCAGATGTATTGAGGCTGCACTGGCAGCCGTGTGTTGCATTAGCATTGTCTCATCAGCACTCTTCCCTGTCAATGCACACGAGCAGCCTTGGTGATATGAACCAGCTCTTAAGCAAAGGCAAAGTTATTGGAATAGTTGAGCTGGTCCCATAGTCTTTTATCGTGGCAACAAATTCACTTCAGGGGGACCGGAAAAAGCTAACTGTACCGCTGCACTTGCATCTGGGTTTTTGGAAGGCTGTATCTAAGAAAGGTCAGCAAAGTGTTTAAACTAAGGATGCACCGATAATCGCTTGTTAGTAGAGGTGCACCAAAATGGAAATTTCAAAACCGAAACGAAACCAAAATAAAAAAAATTGTCAGGCTGAAACCGAAATTTGTTTTTTTATTTAAATTTTTTTAAATATTACATTTTTATTTTTTTATAAATTATTTTTATTTTTTTTACTTTTTTGGGGGCTTCTGGGAAATATTAGGGGTCTAAACAGACCCCTGATATTTCCCTTTTAAAATAGAAAAAGAGATAGAGGACTCTGTGTCCTCAATCTTTTTCTGTATCCCCTGTTATCAATGAACCGGAATCCTCTGAGTGTTCCTGTTCATTCCTAACTTGAGAACATTGTGTGTTTACTATAACCACAATCATGAATGAACAGGAGGTGATGTAGATCACTTCCCATTCATTCATAATTGAGGATATAGTAACCATACCATGTCCTCAATTATCTACAAACACTCAGCGATCACTGAGTGTTTGCACTCACTCTCCTCTCTGACACGCTATCACAGGAGGCTGAGCGAGCGGTGTAGTGAGGAAAGCTCAGCTTCCTGTGACAGGACTGGCTGTCTCCGCCCCCACACCGCTCTGCCGGACTGTGATAGGAGGCTGAGCGGTGTGCGGGGAGGGGCATCAGCCGCCCACAGCGCTCTCCCCCCGCAGCGCTCGGCCGACTCTCGCACTTTCTCTACCCGCTGGGACACAGAGCAGCACCCAGCAGGGAGGAAATAAATCATGGATGCGCCGATGTATCGGCACAAAAATCGCACTTTCAGCATTTAGCCAAAAGTGCCATTTTCGGCCTATATGTTTGGGCTTCACTTGCCGAGGCTGCCTGGCTTCCTGACCAATCAGGGAGGCGGGTCATTACGTGCCGCCCGGCTTCCTGAGATCTCCCTCTGACCGGAAGTTCCGGTATCAGAGGTAACTATCGGAGCATTTGGGCGCGTACATGTGCTCGCTCAAATACTCGGTATCGCCGCCGATATTAGTATCGGTGCTTACCTAGTTTAAACCCTATCAAACTTTTATTTTGTGTTTCCCCTTTAAGTCTATTAAGTATTCTATTTAAAGTGGGTGTGTTTTATATTTCATTATTTGTATTATTAAATAAGTGTAATCTATACCTGCTAATCATGCCAGAAATCCAGTGCTCTACTGTGCACTCTGTAGGCAGTCTTTTTTTTATCAAGCAATGACATCACTTCTGTGAATTAGAGAACACCCCCCCATGTTGGAGAGAGAGGGAGATGTTGTGTAGCCCTGTCCTATGGTGACAGTGCTGCTCCCCCATAAGACAGCATGTTAAGTGAGTGTTGTCACCCTAGTACAAGAAGTATTACTGGTGGGATCACTAGACAAAATTAATGGGGGAGAAAGCTTGAAAATGGGAGAACAAATGCAACCTGCACATATGAAGGCTTGCAAGCTGAAGTGTATGAAATGTGTACTGTTGGGTTTAGGTTTACTTCAAGTGTAATTAACAAAATAAATGTACTTACCACAGACATTTCTAATAATACTTCCCGGAGTTCCTCTCCAAGTATACATGACAAAAACAATCTTTGCGTTATTCTCAGATATAAAATGTTTTTGTTAAATTGAATTTGTTTCTGGATGCAGTGTCTATCCACAGCGATGGCTTTTTGAAGTCCCTTTGTGATAGAGATGAAAGGAATACTTTAACCCCTTCATGACTGAGCTAGTTTTCAGTTTCTGTTCATAAATGAATGACACCCTTTTTACGTTTTTGCTGTGAAATTCTTCCACGGCAGTAATATACTTTCTTACTAAATGTATATATTGTTTTTTAGAGGACAGATAGGGCTATATAATTATATCAAACGTGTACCTAAGCCTCACTTAGTTCGAATAAAATATAAAAAATGAGGGGAAAAAACGTAAAAACCCTTTTTTTTTTCACAAGTTTTGATAATTTTCTTTAGACATTTTTTTATAATGTATAAAAATATATATTTGTGTATAATTTTTATTTTCCTGATTGTTTTACACGTTTTTTTATGGTTATTATTGGGCTGCTCCAAACTTAGGAACAGCTAATAATAACCTTAGAGACTGATCTTGACAGCATGTCAGAATCGGATATCACTAAGGCCTTGTTCACACCGAAACGCACCGCGATTGCTGTGAAACTTCTCCCCGCGTTTTGGGGCCGGTGGGGGTGTGCCTGAAATGTATCACTTCTGATCGTCTGAGCAGGATCAAAGACCAGGGCTTATTCACCCCGAAAGCACCGCCACGCCCCCTCCCGCCCCAAAACGTGGGGAGAAGTTTCTACCCCTTTGGAACGCACACGCTTTCAGTGTGAACAAGGCCTTAGTGGCACCAGATCCTATGCAGTTTATCACACTTTGCTTTAAACCTTTCTAGTTGCTTTGCTCTATAACTTCAATAACATTCTTCCTAAACTGGTCTCTGCAACGTATTTCATTAACTGGATGTGACTTTGTTATTCTTTTAGTTTTGTTTTCAAACCTTTAATAATCACTCCCGAGTATTTGATGCAAGTTGAATGTAATATTTTGAGTTCTAATATTTTAGTATTGCATAGTCCACAATACTGAAACTTTCTTAAATTTCTTAAGTCTATATTTTATTTTAATGATTTATGGTTTTGCCTATAGTTTCTTCTGATTTCTTTGTCAAATGCCATTGTAAATAAGCTGCCCCACTTTTGCCATCATAGAAAAAAAACAAAGCCAGGAAAGCTCTGATGTACTTCTGAATCTTTCTCAGCCAAACCTTTACAATATTTGTCCTTTGAGACTATAAACTTTCTTATTCCATGCCAGCATGTTTTATAAAATATATATGCACCCTGGCTCAGATATCTAGATGGGAATGCTGTTAAGGCCTTTCTACCATTTCAATTATGCTTTGTATTATCCCCTTATTGTCCAATTTATTAACAGTTGCGTTGTATTGTAAACCAAAATATGAACCATTTCTATTTTTGTATTTGTTTTCTTTGACACTTGGAAGGGGGGTATCGATAATCCAGCAATCACTTCTGATCAGGAGCCGGATGAAAGAAAGACAAAGAAAAAGCCACCTAAAGTGAAAGAAGACAAGAAGGTGGGTGTTGTCCAGTTTAGTTCATCTTATTGCTTTCTATTCTGTTTTTGTTTTGTATTTATTGCTTTATTTTAGAGTACCTGTAACCTTTCACATAGCTGTTAGGAAATCTGTGCTACTTTATTTATTTTTCTAATCTGTTTCTTTTGCGTTACTCTTTTGGAACTGTGATTCACATGAATTGATGTCAGGAATATCCATGCATCTAGCAGTTTCATATAAAGGTCAATTATGGCAGCCCTCATGTTTCTTCCTTGACAGGAGTACATTTAGTGCTACCTGATGCAAGTCTTCAAGTTCACTCAGTCTTCTTTAATGCATTTTTTTTTTTTTGGTCTTGCCTTAAAGGTTGCCTCTTTTGTAACCTGTTTGTAGGACCCTTTGAGATTTAAGTTGAACCTCTAGCGTAGATAGCAAATGCCTCTTTCTACCCACATTACTGTAATTAAGAGAAATCACCACTCAAAATCACTTTCAGAAATAGACACTTCCAGGAATATTGGATTCCTAGTTTCTCACTTCACTAAGGATTATGCATACCAGTCCCTACATCACAACTGTGTCCTGTAATGATGTAGGCATTGGTGGGAGAATCCACTGAACACAGCAACAGCAGAGGTTTAGGAATGTGATACTCTTGGAAGTTAGTATTTACTATCTTCTTTAAGTGAACCCTTATACAAACCTTGATCTTAACAAGAGACTCTTTAGGTGCACAGTCTATTCATCCCATAATACATTTTTGTTTTCACTAGTTTGTTGGAAGTGATACTGCTTTGGTAGAGATCTGTTAACAAAACAATTGGTTTTGGGCACCAAAAGTGCCTAAAATAGTACTTTGAGCATCTCTTCTTTGGTCAGCAATTCTGTTGGAAGAGCTCTGCATAATTTTTAACCTTTTTTTTTTTTTTTTTTGGTTTAGGAATTTCTACAAACTATGATTTTTTTTTTTTTTTTAAGGCATAGCTAGTTGTACTCTAGTGAGACTTGTGCTTGTCGCCTTTATGGGATATGTTATATCCAGTTTCTTTGGATGCATTGAAGCACCTCTTTAGGCAGCTGCATGCTGGGCCTGAGATTTGTTTTCTCTTTTTGAGATGACCTTCTTTGCTCAAGTCCATACCTGAACCCTTTAATGGAAGATCCCCAGATGGAACAGGTGTCCATTTTCCCTGGTTAGGGAGGTTTCTCTCAGACCACAGACCAGGGTGTTCTGTTGTGTGGATGCAGACACAATATTGGTTTTAAGTCCTTCCTTGCCATCTGCTGGTTGACCTCACCATAGACTCAAGCCTTCTCAGCTGTGAAGATGCATGCTATCGACTAAGGATGAAGGCAGAATCCAAACTACTGAACAGTCTGCTAAAAATACAAGCTGTAAGTCTGTCTCTGCTGCATGGGCTCATCCTTTTTTTTTTTATTCAAATAACTTTATTGACCGTTTTGAACATAAACAGAACCCATCCTTTTGAGGGTCATGCAGTTTAGTTACAGTGTGATAACTCCACATTGGTGGCATTCTTCAATTACCAGGGCAGCACAAGAAGCTGGGCAGTAGCCCAATAAGTAGAGCATATGTTTTGCTAGATGTGTGGGCGGGTCCTCCTGGAGGTCCAAATCTCAGTTGAAAACTGGAAAGTGAACTGTCAAAAAAAAATTGCTCTGTGCACTGTTGATATAGTGCAGGTAGTCAGTTCCTGACAGCTATGACTTCCTTTAGAAAGGCCGGCCTGTCATTGTGGATGATCCCTGCAGGGGGGTTCTCAAGGCTTTCAGCCTGATCATATTCAGAAGCATTTTTTAGATTTTCTCAGGCATATTCTTAGATGTTTTCTTAGTTCCCATCCAATGCTCTACTGCAGCAGTGTGTGCACTTATTGGGCCTTCTGTCTACTAAGTCTGAAATGTGGCAACATGGTCTTGGTCCATACTGCTACTAAATTCTGCGGGGTGGGGAGGCGTTGCCAGGCAGATGACATGGATGGCCACTGATCTCTGACGCTCTGGTCCTAATATCTACGCCGTCTGCCATCCTGTCATATTGCGGCTGCAATAGACATGTATCCCTTTGCTCAGAGAGACACATAAGCAGCAAAATCCAGCATAACAACCCTCAGAGGCTGGTTTAGACGGTGGCATGCTTCCAGCAGTCCCAAGATGGTGCTGCGAGCCACGTGGCTGCAGCACTGGAAGACTGTCAGCTCTATCTCCTCCACGGAGCTCTCCTTATCGCAGGCTTTGGATGCTAAAAGACTGCAAATCTTCCCCGACGATACAGTTTGAGGGAGTCCATATTGACTTTCCTTTATTGAAACATGATTTATAGGGGATGCAGATGCCCGCATTGGCTCACTGGAAGATGTAATTAAGACCCCCCCCACAACGTGACTCTTCCTATTCTCATGTGTGTCTATGGGGAATCTGATGTTAACAGACATGTGTCCGTTTACATCAGATTAGCCCTGGTCCGTCAAACATATTTCTGATCAATTTATTTTTCCAGACCTAGCCCGAGCGGCTGCCCATAGACTTGCATAGAGCATCTGATCGGATCCAGCTAAAAAACGGACAGACCCGATCGGACTGCTCATGTGAAAGGGGCCTTAGAGGCAGCAGCTATACCCACGTGTGAAAGGATCTAGTCCCCTGCCATCAAGTGAGTACAATGTGTCAAAATTGTATGAAGTGTGTTTTTCATATTTTATTTTTTATTCCATTCATTTGGGCAGTGAAAATGACTAAACTTTGAGCAACATACATTGAGGGGAATTTATCAAAACTGGAGGAGACAGAATCTGGAGCAGTTGCCCATGGCAACCAATCAGCATCCACCTTTTATTTTCAAACCTTACCTAAACAAACTGAAGAGAGAAGCTGATTGGTTGTCATAGGCAACTGCTCCACATTCTTCTGCTCCAGTATTGATAAATTCCCCCCATCGACTTTGTTGTCAACAGCATTTCTCTTTGCTGTATTATCCCCTAGCGCAATCTGTGGTATTCTAATATGTATTTTGAAATAGAAGTATTGCAGAGTTTTCCCGCATTCAACGTTGGCTTCAAGTTCAAGTGCTTCTCTTGCTTGCAACTTTATTGTTTAGCCTGAGCCTGTACTAATTATAGTAACACCCCTGACAAATACAAGATAAGACCAATGTAGAGACTGTACTTAAAACAGAAGCCTGAACAGGGCATGCCACCATTCTCTTATTTCTGCAAAGTTTAAACAAGCAAAGTGGTTGTCAGAGCGCCCATGCAAATCATATTAATGTTATTGAAGCAAGCCAAGCAGTATTCGTTTTCTAGTTGTAAAGCTTTTAACTTGCACCACTTTTAACACATTCTCATGCTTGGTTCCAACAATATCAACAAAGACTGACTCCAGGGTCCACTACTGTATATATCCATAGGTATGTGCGTATTTCTAAGACGCCTTTTCATTTTCTGTACTTGTATTGTACTCAACTGCTGCAGGAGAAACTCGTATTTCTTATGTTTGTAGTGCAGAATTACTCAGATTTCTGTAATAAAGTTGGCTAAAATAATTCAGAATTTTTTTGTATTTAATTGTACAGTTGTCCTTGTATTGAAGTTTCCACTTCTAGAAACCCAGCCTCTTAGACTCGCCTGTCCCAAATCCAGAAAAATAGTGCTAAGAAAGCTGTACAGCCATTGTCAAACTCTTATGGGCCTTCATGCATGCAATGTGTACACTCCTATTCATTCCTATGAAGAGATCATACTTTACTAGAGCACAGAGTATACATTCTCCATAGGATTAAAATCAAAGTGTTTTCAAGCTACTTTAAATGCTTATTAAATCACTTACAATGGATGCTGCCTCTTGATGTTTAAAAGTTTCAGTTTTCTGCAGAATCAGCTGGTCAACTGAGCACAGGTCCTGATCTCCTGTTGTAGGGTGGCTCCTTTCCATTGCAGGGTCCTCTGGAGCCACCATTGTTTGTGTGTGTTATTAAGCTGTGTGTCTCCACAAACAGACACAGCAAGACACTATTCACCTGCTCTTAGCTCCCTTCCTTCCCCAAGTTAGTAAATGGACATTTGCTGGTCCCTTGTGATCTTGTAATGAACAAAGTTCAGGAAAGCAGAGCTGAGAGAGTTGGAGTCAACTGTTGTAAAGAAATACTTTGCTGGGCAATGTATATTTAATCTGGATTCATTAGTGAAAAAAAGTTGGTGTTTTTTATACTACTTTAAATGAAGATTGCACAGTGCATGTGCAAGCCTGGCTCCGAAGGGGCGGTTTGGTGATTATCTTGCTGGTTCGGACTAGGCGAGTCTAAGATGGCTTGGGGACATGGAAAGCTTAGGTATAACTGCACCTGAGGTGCAGGTACATTTGAGAGCCAGTAATCCCAACCATATGTAGGAATGATACACAAGTGCAAACACGTATGTAGACCATTTCATAGTTATGCAAAACACGACCTTTTGACAGACTATATTTGCCAAGCAGAACAGTCCAGGATGTTACCTTGTTTAATATTTTATACATATATACATGTATAATGATATCCCCAACAGGTAGACAGTGTTAGTTATTCTCACCCCCCAATAATGGGAAGCATGCAAACTGCTCTATTTTCCATCTGTAACTATGCTGATTTCCGAAACTCATCAGAGCAGTTCATATTATTGCGATGCACCACGTATTTGATATTGTGCTGCTTTAGCATGCTATATCAACATTGCCAATCACTTCACTGCTGGACTGTGACTGTGGAGGGGATGTTCAGTTTTGTATATTCCCTTTCTCTTCTATTGCAGTATTAATCTAAAATTTAAAAATCAGTTTTTCACTGTTGAATATTTAGGAGCTGAATATAAAATGACCATCTACATTTAAATAGAAAGCTGAGACTTTTGGAAGGTTTTGAAATCTGGCCCTGAAAAACACCCTAATATTGGTCAGTCCCTTTTCTGTATACTCAAATATTATCAACTGAATGGTACGAGTTTAGTTAAAATGCCAATGTGTAAATAGCAATATGGGTCTGTGGCTTTAAATTGTCACGCTATCTTGCCTTCAAAAGTCATACCGCTCATCTTATGGACCGTGCAGAAAATGGTAATCCTGATTCCATGTCCTGAACTGAGCGCAAGTTATGTGCAATATTAATCAGGTTGTTTGAAACTTTTTTCTCATATTCAATACAAATTCATGCAGCTTTATACAGAATATTTGACTACGGTTACCTTCTGAATCAGAAAAATAACATTGAATATGTACTAGGATGCTTTGCATTGGCTGTAACTTTATACATACAATGTGGAGTTGTGGGCTAGGCCAGTGGTGTTTTAACCTCTGTTTTAGAAGTGTGTCTTTTATTAAAGCCGAACTCCAGGAAAAACATTTTTTTATGTAAACTCCACAAGTTAAATAAATTACCTCTCATTAAGACTATGCTAGGTCAAGATGGCCGCTGGTTACTGCAAAAATCATAGCTGCTCTGATGCTGGATCTTGTATTTTTGTTTCTGGTCTTGAATGCACCAACATGCATGTAAACACATGAAAAAGCTTGCAAACCCACTGGAATGTACTGGACTGCACCTGAAAGGCCATTTTAAGCGAGAAAAACCCCACACTGCAACACATCAAAAACGCAGTGCGCCGCTTTTGCAGATCTGATCCAGACATGGTGTGAACAAGCCCTAAGGACAAAGTAAGGGAAGTAAGGGTTTTTTCTTGTGTATTGATATACAATGTAACACCCAAGCTTTGATTTCTTAAAGCCATTTGTTAGGGCACACATGGAAAGCTTAGGTATACCTGCACCATAGGTGCAGGTACATTGGAGAGCCAGTAATCCTGACCATATGTAGGAATGATACACAAGTGCAAACATGTATGTAGACCATTTCATAGTTATGCAAAACACTACGGTAGTTTACAACTGAAACATAAGAGCTACCACCACAGTACAGACAGGGCTAATTATGACACCCAACTCCTCAGCCTCCTCCTTATTGCATAGAAGGGGGGATGAGTTACAAATATAAAGTAATCCCAATTTGGCTGAAAAACACCTTGGGAGAAACTAAAGCTACTAAACTAGCAAGTAGAAGACTGCAAGAGTGGTCGGAATATATTGCATGCTGTAGAATCTGCAGGGTTGCCTAGAGCCCTTCCGATCAAGCAGTGAAAATGGTGGCATCGGGGGAAAATGTTGGCAGATCAGTCAGGCACCAGAAAGTGTGTGTGTGTTTGTTTTTTTTTTTAAATGTCTAATCCCCACTGAAAAGAAGTAAAGAAACTGCTCTCAGATTTGTGAAAAAGTAATTCTAACCACACAAGATGGGAGGGGGCAGGTCATAGGCAAGCACCAACTTCCCTACTAAGGTCTTTGCTTCGATATTAAATCAACCTGGTTTTGGGTCTACCAAGTCACCCTGTTAGACAACTGTCACCTTATGCAGGTATTGAAGGAGCAGCTATTGATTCACAGTGGCACATTGCCGTTTTATTTGACTACAAGAGCACGTTCAGGGATGCCTCAATATAGCGGTCCGCCTGAGATAGAAGCAGTATTTCACTTTTGGAGGTGAATGCTTTTTTCCATACTATAGGCACACTATATTAATTACAAATTTGTGCTAGAGCTTCACTGAGTATGCAACCTGGGCCTTTCTTCAAGTAGGCACATTTTTTAAATATCTGACAACAGCTCTTCAGTGCATGTTCTTGCCTAAAACAATAGCATTCTGATTACAATTGTTTCTGACATCATTGCTGTATTTTCCTGCTTTTTTGGAAAGAGGATTTGACCTAAATTTCCTATTCAGTGTTTGGATGTTATTTTTTTGAATGGTTGACAATGCTTAGCATTAGGGTCATGTAACTAGTGTGCATTAGCATATACGCATATTAAAGAAGAACTCTAGGCATATGAAAAATAAAATCTTGCAGTTTGACTACCCCACACACTGCGAAGGTTAAGTGCTACTTTTGGTCTAGGGTCTAAAATAAAAGCTACATACTTTCTTGATCCTCAGTACTGCCTGGCTGCTAGATTAGGGCTCTGCAGCCTCTTCTACCCCGGGCTTCAGCAGCCTAAGGACCTACCTATGGTGTCATCAAGTACATTCGCTTGCATTGGACCTGAGGACGCAGAGGGACATACCATAGCTGGAGCGGAGAGGTCATCAGTTACTGCCACAGGGCCAAGGATCGGGTGTCCCTAGACCAAAATGCGGATTTAACCCTTGTAGTGTGGGGGTAGCCCCACTGCAGGGGTTCATTTTATACATGCAGTGTAATGGATGTACCCACATATCACATCAAATTACTATTTCTGGAATAGAGGCATTTTAGGTTTGGTATAAAAACACTGTAAAACAAAAAGTGGATCCATTCACTTCATATCGTCTGTGTACTTTGCTGGCTTTTTCCCAATTCTTTATGCTGCATTTTCTAGTCATACATTTGATTGATGTAAAGTCAACACATCAGCAATACCTTTTCATTTTATTCTTATTTTCTTTTAAATACCGAGAAACTATATGATCCCCTTTTGGTAAATGTAAACATTTCCGTCCTATGCAAAATGTTTCATTTTACCATATGTTGCTGTAAGTTTTCTTGGACTATTTGCACTTTAATAATCCATATTTACCCGTTTTACTTGGCAGTGGTGCCAAATCTCTTCATTCTGACATCACCTGCTCGTATTAAAATGAGAAAATTAAAGCAGAACTCCAAAGATAAACACAGGATCTCAAATGTATATCTTTTATATGTACAGAAAATCCCTGCATCCCTCATTTGCATAGTTTAAAATGCTTCATCATGAAACCAGAATTATGGCAATTGCTCCTCTAATTGATGATTGTAGGGAAAAAAATGGCTGCTGAAGTTCTTTGTGTCTCGTCTCCTCCCTCAGCCTGCTGATTGGATAATGATGGAGCGCTACTGCACTCTTCTCTCCTGTAAACCTATTCTCAGTGTTGGCATGTATGGTGAGAAAGAATGAGAGCACCAAGCCATAGGGATTTCTTCAGATATACATTTCTAGTTATCACAATTAAAGGGTCTATCAAAGGATGACAGCCAATACATTGGTTGGGTGGTACTTTGTTCCCTCTTCATCAGGGCGCAGGTTTAATATGCAGGAGCAGTCTTGACAGTTGGATAATCCTGGGTTTTAGTTCTTTAAAGATTGTGGTTAAGCACTCACTAAGTGAAGTCTGGCAGCCAGACATCTTTACTGAGTGAGCTTTAAAGGAGAATAATGAGCTGAGTGAAAAACACTCATCCCCATAATTAGAGCCGACCTGTGACACCGAAGCAGTCACAGGTCAGCTCTATTGAGCTCTGAATACATTCCGCTGCTCGTTGTGTTCCCAATGATCTTCCTGCAGAGTGTGGTGACTGTCGGTCACTGTTCCCCGCAGGCATTCCCCCCTCCCCTCTCCATTTCTTCAGCACTGACTGGAGGAACGGAGGGGGCAGCCAAAGCTGGCTCTGCTTTTAGACAGAGCCAGCTGTCAATCAGCCAGCGGGTCGGATCTTGATAGTATAGTAGTGATCTGTCCCGGCTGCGGCGCAGCTCTCCGTTATATGCTGAGTTTTGGGTCACCGGAGGACATTATTTTATGCCCTCTTGTGAACCTAAAGAGAACGAGTACCCAAAAGGGTTAGCCATAGTTCACCTTTAAACTGCAATCTTTAACCACTTCAGGCGGGTGGCCGTTTATAAACGTCCGCCTCCTAAAGCGGTTCTACCAAGAACATAGCTGCTGCAGCCATGTTCTTTGTATTTTTGCAATGGCTGTTCACATACAAGTGATCCGGCGGCTATACAGCCTCCCAATCACTTGTACCATGCAGCGGAATGTGTGCCCTGCTGCCGGTGGCTACCCCGGGCTCCCCTGTTCCCCTTGCAGGCCCTGGGTCTCCCCTCATCGATCGGAGGGAGATCAGCAAGTTTCAAGCCTCCCATCACTGGACCCACTGTTTACATTCTTCATCTCCTGTAACCAGGAGAAGCTGGTGAAGCAGATTGCTGATTCATCAGCTACTTTGGGGTCCCTAGGTGAAATTAGCGGTCTGACAGACCTCTGTCTCCATAAAGAGGACCTGTCACATCATATTTGCTATTACATAGGGGGCTTGTTAGTCCTTTATGTGATAGCAATAAAGTTAGAGTGCGAGCAATAATTCTAGGGCCATCATTCACTTAACACTAAACTGATGATCAGTAAATGCTTTTAAAGAGTCACCTATTGGAAATTTTGGGTATTGTAGTTTTTTTGGGGTTTCACAGGCACATGCAATTTTAAGGCTTGACAGGTTTGGTATCTTTTTTATCTGAGGTGACCCCGTCTTTTATATTTTACCAAAAAATTGGGTATAATCTGTTTCTGTGCGCTAAATTTCATATTTATGTATTTTATCCTAAAAATACTGGTTTGCGCAAATTCCATGTGACAAAAAATTGCAACTATCATTTTTTTTTTTATTCTACAGGGCCTCTGCTTTCAGAAAATATATAATTGTTTTTAGGGCCCATTCACACCACATCCAGATAATCTCCAGACCAGATTGTTTCCGGAACCTAAATGCATCTTACTGTATTCCTATGCTATTTCTGGCCTCTGTTCACACCAGCTCAGTCCGTTCCAGACCAGAAACATACCGCATGTCTCATTTTGTCTGCTCTGGAATGCACTGGCACTGCGGCGGGTTCACACCATTTTCCGGACTAGATCTGCGCCCATTGTGCCGCACACTGTTAACACTAAACTGATGAGCATTAAAAGCGGTTTAAGCGTCGCGTATGGGCCTATGGGCGTTTTTTGCGATTTTGCGGCCGCACGCAGTTTTAAGGCTTGACATGTTTGGTGTCTATTTACCCGACGTGATCCCGACTTTTATGTTTTACCAAAAATATGGGTAAAATATTGTCACAGGTCGGCTAGAACTATGAGGTGAGTGAAAAGCACTCACCTCATAGTTCTCCTTTTAAGTTTTTATTCTGCCCAGAGTTCTTCATAAAAAATGTCAGGGGCAGTACAAAAGGGGAGATATGATTTAGATTGTGGTGTGAAATTCAGTTGCTCTAATTCTTCACATAAGCTTTATGGATTTGACCTTTTCGTGGAAGCGTCTGCAGGAAATATGATTGTAGATGGTGAACAGGAGTGTGATGGAGACTCCTCAACTTGTGTTTCATTTCAGGCACTGGCGTCTGAGTGACATGCATAGGGCAGACTTAGAATGCGAGCAAGTGCTAGAGTTTGGGCCTGTAATGTAGAATTAATCAGACTCAAAGTGGCATTGCACTCTTCCTATTGAAGCAGCACAATAATATTTAAATTTATTATAGAACCAGGAAGTAACATTTTGCAGATTTGTAGACATTACACTTGCCTTAAAGTAAACTTATACTGAGAGAAATAAAGTAACTCCCAGTTATTCAGTACCCATGGGGATTGGTAGATGCTTGAATGACTGTAGGATAACGGTAACAATCGAGCAACCCTCCCGCAACATTCACCTGCTGGCTAGATTTTGCTATTGGCTATTTCACATTTACCATAGCCAATAGCAGGCTGCCTATCCCTATTGCACATGCCCGTTGTTTACATTCACCTGCCAGCTGCAGAATGTAACCGTCGGCCTCGGCAAGATGTAAACAGATAATTTAATTAGCAACTACATAAATTTAGTTGCTAACAAATCTTTTTTTTTCCAGTGTGCACCTGTCTTATGTCTATGCACATATGTCCTCATGTTTTTTGTTTTTTTCCCTCTGGTTGCTTGAATGTCGGATAAAGGGGAGTTTACTGTATATGGGTTGACTTAGGGAAAAGTTTGTTTCCCGGCTATCTCTGGCTTCAATGCTTTGGGCCTTTAACATGGAAGAAGCATGCAAAACTAAATTTAGAACAATGACAGCCTACAAATATCTCTCAATATAACAGATGCCTGTTTATATGAGATTAGCACAGTGGCACATAGCATTTAGGCATATGATGACAAATTGCATAACCTCATATAAAAACCAGTAGATCAAAAGATATAGTAAACTGAAGTTCCATATCCTCACTTGTGTTTTATTTTAATGCATACATGTTATAAAAAAACATAGATGGGTATTTGTGACTGCAGTATAGATATTTATGAATGGTAAATGTTTTGACAAAATTGAAGTTAATCATTTGGGTGTACTTTTTCTCTTGGGGTACAAATATATTATGACCTGAAGTTCAGCCTCTGCTTCCTTGTCTTTCCTGTAGGTTTGTGAATGATGAACACAAAGGGCAGCATACAAAGTAAAGCTTTTCATAGTTGACTAATCTTAAATGTAATAGTAATATAAGGCATGTTTGCTGTTATGTTTTCTTATCTCTGTGTGGAGAGTGTAATCAGCTGGTGTATTTAATTTTTCACATTTTAATTAAAATCTTCATTTTATGAACTAGCAATTATTAGCAAAGCATATTGGACTTTCTAGTCTGAAAACTCAGCATTGCCCACATGCTGGCAGGCTATTTACAAATGATCAACCAAGATGATGCCGTCTCTGAAGGAAGGTGGGGTGCGTGACTCTCCACTGAGTCATTCAGCATTACATGTAGGCTCTGGCTACTTAGATGTGTTTGGAGCACAGGTTATTATAGATGTTTACAGCATGACCGTACATAGTAGATCTCAGAGCTTGTTGCAAGAAAAAAATTCTGCAATATTAAAGAGTAAAAGGCAAATTTTAGTCTTACACATGATATATACAAAATGATCAATTTAAATACATTTCCTTTTAGCTTTCGTGTGTGTATAATAGAGTTTAAAAATGGTTTTGGTTATGCCTTAATATTCATCTGCATTCCTGTAGAATAATGACGTTTTTAAGACTGAAATGTACACCGGAAAGTGTTGCCTTTTCATATGGTCAGATTTTATTTTGCAGGCTTGAAGAGGGCAGCTGAAATGTAACTTGAGGCTACAGGCAACACTTTATCCGGTCTTAGTACATTTAGCTCTTTTGCCTCAGTATGACCAAATAAATCTTAACACCAGCAGTAAAATAAAAAAAAAATTCTGAGTTGTCACCAGAACAGGAATAAGGAGAAATCTTCCAGTGAGGACACTAGTTGTGTTGACATTCAGGGATTTCCCTTTGCGGGGATAACCTCTGACTTCCTGTTGTGGCTATAGGTCAAGAAGTGAAGGGAAATGCCCCCAATGGGATACTGATGGCAAAACCATTTTTCATGTGCATCGGAAGTCCTTTGTCATTAGAAGCTTTAATTTACCAACTTGGGTGATAAGCCCTTCCCACAGGCAAAATTCCACCTATCTGTAGTATTTCTATCAAGTGAAAGTGGCCTTTGCGCTCTTTAAGGGGCCATTATTAGATAATGAAATGATAGGTGGGAACTTATCGAGGAACGTAAACCCAGAGACATGATCTTCAGATTGGTAAAGGAAAAGGCTCACGTATTGTGATGTCCACATTTTAGACAATTTAAAACTAAGAACAAGGTGTCTGCATCTGTCTGTCTTTTTTTATTTATTTTGAGTTTTTGCTCAGCGTAAGTGTTTTCTAGTCATTCACCTGGTTTTAACAGGATATCTATGAAATAGAAGGGGGAAATATCTTGTTCTCTTCTATCTGGGTGCAAACGTCAAACATTGGTATTCAGGATGCATAGCGTCAAATTTGATATTTAATATTTTAATTTTATTTTTGGTGCTAGAAAAAGAAGACCAAGCCTTTTAACCCACCGACACGGCGGAACTGGGAGAGCAATTATTTTGGCAAGCCCCTTCAGGACCTGGTGACTCCAGAGAAGCCTATTCCAGTCTTTGTAAAGAAATGTGTGGACTTCATTGAGGACTCAGGTATCAAGTTGTATTTAACACTAGCAAGTGTCCCCAATAACCTGTATGTTATGCTTTTCATGTTTGAATATTTACTTGGTCTCCAAATTAGTCACGCTTGGGTCCTCCTTTTCTTCTCTGGGCTGGTCAGTCCTTGTAGATGAAGAGAGTTGCGCTAGTGTAATGATTGTCAGAAAATTAAATTTGTTAAAAGTGAACTATGGGGTAAGTGTTTTTCCCAAGTGTTTTTAAGAGTCACGGAAGGACATTTACTAGCGTCCTCCCGTGACCCAAAGCGCAGTGTATATAGCGGACTACAGCTCGTGGTATACTGAGACCGCCGCAGCCAGGACGGATCCTGAGATCCACCCAGCTGCGTGACAGCTGGCTCTGCCTATCTAGAGGCAGAGCCAGCTGTACCTGCTCCCTCCCCGTCCGTTTCTCCAGTCATCGCTGGAGGATTGGAGATGGGAGGGTGGAAATTCCTGCAGGGAGCCGTGACCTGACGGTCACGACTCTCTGCAGGGAGATGATCGAGAAGTGAGCGAGCGACGGTATGTGTTCGCTGACTTCCCGATCTATTGAGCCGACGTGTGACAGTTTCATTGTCACTCACCTCATAGTTCTCCTTTTAAGTGAAATAATTTATTTTTCTGTTCATTGAAGGGCACCGCAGAGATCTTGACCATTTGGTCATAGCGCCACCTTGAGGAATTGGTCAATAGTCAAGATCTATTGATCTAATCTGTGTCCTTCAATGGATGCAGAGAAAAGGATTTTATACAGAGTCCAAAAATCTCATTTTCCCAGGCTGAACCCTGAAATGTTAATTTGCGATGAACGTATTTTGCACAACAGCAGCCTGACAAGCAATTACATACTGGGGATGTTGGTTTCCTATTTTGGTGTTTGTAATAATTTTATATTCTTAAGGGAATCTTGAGGGTTTTCTTTTTCCTAGCTATACTTGTAAAAGAGATCAACTCGCTAAAAATAGTTAATGTTTTAAGAACTTTGCATGAATGTAAAATGTAATTATACATGTACATGGGGGGCAACCAGCTTCATTCATTATATAGAAAACTAGGCATCAGTCGTTATTAGCAAGTATCATTTTGTGAATTGTGATAAAGGTATGTTTATAGCAGAGGCAGCAAGTCCATGGGTTTATAGGCTTGCTTTGTAAATGCCTCTTTGTAGAAGAGTTTTCCGTGAAGTAGCTTTCCACCCCCATTCTTAACTATGCACCACCTCAAACTACCCACCTACTATTTTTACTAAAAGAAGACCATCTGTTGTCAGCACACGGGTGGTGATCTAGCCGTTGCTTTGCGTTGGCGACTTTTCCAGCAGATGAGGTGTTGATTCTGATCTGTTTTGAATTCTGTGTCTGCTTTAAAGCATTTGTCTTTGCTTGTGTACCTTACACCATTTGCAACTGAGAGGAATGTGTTAAGGAGCTGTTGGTTCTGTGTTAAGTATCTGGTAAGCAACACAAGCTGTGCGCTTCGAGCTCAGCCACACGCTGCTCCAAACAAGCAAGAAAGGAAGCAGATGCTGTCACAATCGCCCAACCTAAATAAACAGAAGGTTCAGCTATAACAAATATTCTTCATTTTTTTTTTTTTTTTTTT
>NW_017306412.1:55476-58000 GCF_000935625.1 Nanorana parkeri | reverse complement strand
ATATTTTTCTTTTTTTTTTTTTTTTTTTTGCCTGAAGCTGCTGCTGGAATATGTGGTTTGGTATTGTTCGGTATACCTTTTATTGCAGTGGTCAGAGTTTCGTTATTGTTTAGAGTGCATTAAGCTGGTTGTTTCTGGTTTTCGTACTCCAGTGCTCCTTTTTTGTTTATTTAAGGGAAATTTGGGCTTACATCAGTTAACCAATAGTTCAGGGTACATATTCCTGAAACAATCCAGACAGAACACAATACTAAATAATGAACGAGCTGTAAGAATAGCCACCTATTTCTGCATGGGTACATGGTGGAAAAGATACTGTTCACATCTATTTCTTATATAATGCTAATAATGACTAAAACATAGCTGGTTTGTGTGTACTGTAGATACTACCAGGTCATCCGGACTGCGGAGGTTAAAATAGTTTGTGCAGTTTGTAGATAGCAAATTATGCTAATAAGATGATGGTATCAATTTATTATTTCACACTGGTTCCCTTCAATGCGCATTTCATGTAAAGTAGGGATGCACCATAATTTTAGCCGCCGAAAATGGCACTTTTGACAAATTCCTGAAAGTGCCATGACGGCCCAAAATGCGGCCGAAAATTCAGTGTATCCCAGCTTCTCTCCTCCCTGCTGTGTGCCAGTCTGTGTGCCTTCTGATGCTGCGCCGGCACCCAGCAGGGAGGCGACAAGCTTTCAGGATTCCAAACTGTGCAGGGCGGTGACAGCTGTCATCGTTGCAGGAGGTCGAGCTCTCCTCCCGCACATCCCGCCTCCTGTGTTAGGATGGCGAGCGGTGACTGCTGTGATCTGTCACAGGAGGCAGTCTTAAAATTCCATTTCCGTGCTTCCCTAATTTAAAGAACACAAAAGAAGTATAATTAGTGTATTACAAATAGGTGGAAACCTTCTGTAGCCTTATTCAATAAATGTTTGTAATTCTTAAAGGAGAACTATGAGGCGAGTGTAAATCCCTCAGCCTCATAGTTCTCCTGTCACAGGTCGGCTCAGTACGGGAAGTGAGCGAACACATAGCGTCGCTCGCTCACTTCTCGATCTATCCCGGCAGAGAGCCGTGACTGTCACTCACGGCTCCCTGCAGGGATCCCCCTCCCCTGTACGATCCTCCAGCGCTGACTGGCGGAACGGACGGGGGAGCGGGCGGGTACAGCTGGCTCTGCCTCTAGATAGGCAGAGCCAGCTGTCAATCCCGCAGCTGGGTGGATCAAGACAGTAAAGTCTGGATCCGTCCCGGCTGCAGCGTCTCAGTATACCGCTAGCTGTAGTTCGCGGTATACTGATCTTTGGTTTCACAGGAGGACGCTAGTTTGTGTCCTCCCGTTACCCTTAGGAGAACTATGGGGAAAAGCCCTGACCCCATAGTTCTCCTCCTTTTAATTTAAGCTTGGTGTATTTGCAGTTCCCATGATATTTTGGGTTATTATAGCTTTCTCTCCCAAGCTTCAGTATCTTGCTAGTAGGCCCCGCTGGCTGTCAAAATACCTGAACAATGCCTGCATCCAATCGGATTGTTCAGATATTTGGAGAGCCAGCACGGGCCGACTAGCAAGATACTGAAGCTTGGCCCAGTGGGAGATTACTCCATCCACACAGTTTAGCGTAGATGGAGAAATCTGTTGCACTTTTTCTGCCTGAGCTTCTTAGTACTTCCACTTCTTTCCTGCCATTATACTGACACTAATTGCTGGATAAAATCACAAGTTTAAGTTGTGAATTCTTCCTGTCAACACATTTAATACATGTCAAAAGACTCCAAGTTCAATTCTGTAGTTATTGCCTTGTAACTTGTCCGGCTATATTGGATTACTCCCTCGTGGAGTGTACAGTCTCAAGAGAGAGGTGTCTTGATATCTACACGAATTACTTCCAAAATCTGATCTGATAGTAAGGCTTTTTTATTTTGTTTTTTAAGACCCATTTTTATTAAACAAATGTTTTATGTATTTGGGAGAGTTGATAGGAAATGTAAAAGTGTTTTCCCCCATAGTTCTCTTTTGGGTCACGTGAGGACATGTATACTAACCTCCTGTGACCCAAAGCTCAGTATATAGTGGGCTATTGCCCGCGATATACATACTGAGATCGCCGCAGACGGGACGGATGCCAACAATACCGTTGAGATCCACTCAGCTGACTTACTGATAGTGGGCTCTGCCTTTCTAGAGGCAGAGCCAGCTGTGCCCGCCCCCTCCCAGTTCATTCCTCCACTCAGTGCTGGAAGATGAGACGGGGGAATTCCTGCGGTGAACAGTGACTGAAAGTCACCGCTCCCTGCAGGGAGACAATTGGGAAGTGAGCAGATCAGCGGCATGTTTCTGCTCACTTCCCGATCAATAGAGCCGACCTGTGACAGCTTCTTTGTCACAGATCGGCTTGAACTATGAGGAGGAGTGGAAATCACAATGGTTCTCCTTTTAAAAAAAAATAAAAACTACTTAATTAGTAGTAATTGCTAAAAGTTCACAAATTTTCTTGCAGCTATAAATGCATGTCTGACATCT
>NW_017306412.1:43183-55415 GCF_000935625.1 Nanorana parkeri | reverse complement strand
CATGTCGCTAGTGAACCCTTCGGTGTTTCTCTCTAGTCCTGGTTCATACTGTGTAATTGGTGAGTTGAAGGGAAAACTGCTGCTTTGTTTATGGTAAGGAGTAATTAGCCAAGGTACTCCTACTGTTTTACTGCATACTAACATTGAACATCTCTTTGCTGGGTATGTCTGTTAGCGTCTTAGTGCCCGTTAGTGGGTTTGTTTATTGTAAATGATGTGTCTTTGCAATATAGAACTTCTGTGCAGGTCATTTCAATAAAGAAACAAAGGTAGCATAGTGCTTGTATTGGAGCTCTGGGCAAAGCATAATAATAAACAATGTGGAAAGCAGACAATACTGTTAGTATAATGTTTTGGATGCACCATTTGAAAGCAACGGTCTTGTTCTTTAAAGTTGTGGCCCTATAGCCTGTCCCAAGCAATGCACTGTGAGAAATTGTTCCAAACAGTACAGGCAGTCCCCCGGTTACAAACAAGATAGGGACTGTAGGTTTGTTCTTTAGTTGAATTTGTATGCAAGTTGTTAAGTTTTTTTAAGTGTAGCTCCAGCCCCAAATTGTTGTTTTTTTTGTTTTGGATAGCATAGCGAAGGGTTAACCCCCTGTAACATTTGTTTTGCTGTGTGTGTCCCTGTCCAGAAGATTTCACCTCACTTTCTGCCCCTGTGTCAATTGGATTTTGAACATTTTGGGTTGTCGTGGAAACAAGGATTGGTGATAAAGCTTCAGTGGAGACACCTTTTTCCCATGATAACTCTTACAGGAGTGAATTTCCCTTCCTAGTGGTAGATTTCCTCTCACTTCCTGTTGTCTCAATGACAGGAAGTGAGATTAAATCTTTCTAATGGGGATATAGACAGCAGTAAAAAGCTCAGTGACCTGGAAGAAGAGAGGGGCACCCCTCGTCTGCACGTCTAACAAGAGCCAACTTCCTGTAAACTACGTACAGCACTACCAACCAGACCCAAAAAGGTAGGCACTCATCGTCAGCACAAGCGCAGTAGCATTGCAACTACTGAAATGCTGTGCGGTACACTTTGCCTGCAGCCTGGGACCCCCTGCTGTACAGTAATAGCCTCAGTAATAGTAAGTCGGATGTATGTAACTCAGGCACTGCCAGTGCATAAACGTGCATGTTCAGCTGAAGTGACATGTTTGTTTATGGATAGATGTGTGGTCAGGCATGCTTTCTGGCCACCATCTCTTGCCCTGTTAGTCCTTGATGAATGTTTTAACATAATCTTTCTGTTGACTGTTTAAGGCTTCATTCACCCTTCACATATGCAGTGTTATGCAGAGCTCTGTCTGCAAAATCTGTCAGGCCGCTAGATGCTTAAAATGACACGCATGTACATTTAGACACATCTGTCCTTTGTACATTGAAACAGCCCATTGAAGTAGCTAAATGAGATTTCAGCAAATAGATGTGTTTTGCATTTACATGTGTTTTGGTGCGTTTAGAAGTTTTAATGAATTACTAGACGTCTGACAGTTTTTTCTAAATGCAGCTAAACTGACTGCAGATAAAAGCATCTAAACGCAAGGTGTCAATGGATCCATTGGAAGTCATTAGATGCATACATATGCGTTTAGAAAACCATTTTAAACGCATCTAATTACACCCAGCGTGAATGTAGTCTTAGGGCTTATTCACGCCATCTCCAGAACAGAAAATGTTTTTATCTGGACCAAAAACGCATACACAGTAATTCCAATGGTAATAATGCAAACACCAGAACTCCCTGAAATGTGCTTAAAACCCAAGCAAAACCAACGGAGACCAAACGCACCAGAACACATCCCTAATGTGTCAAAAACATGCATGACCACGTTTGCAGAAACGCATCCAGATCTGGTTTGAGCAAGCCCTGAGGCTTTTCTTCTCTTGTATATGATCTGAACTGCAAGACAATGTAGTTTGGGAGGCAACGATGACACATACAAGTCAGGCGCCATGTAACTTGTCATACAAGGTGTGTTTCAGCCCCAGTCTTTATTACAGACTTGCTATTTATTTGTTTCAATGTATTGGCCACAGCTGCCTTCCTCTGTGCACATGTTAATATTTCTGAGCATTAATCCGTGTATCAAAAACCTATGTACTTACAAATATGGTCACAGAGCGTTTGAGCTGAGGATTTCGGACTTTGTGGTACTAGATTGTCCTCAATACATAGGTTTATAGTTGCTTACATGCAAATCTCTATTACTTGCATATCTAAACCCCCCTCCTGGCCTTTTATTCTCTCTGGTCCATCAGCTCCGTAAGAGGTTGTGGGTTGAAGGTGGACAGTGGTGGCAGTAGAGGACCTTACCCACACTGCGTATATGCTCTTGCCACCATTCTACATAAGCTAGTTATGTCACTTTCTCCTTTCCTAGAGAAAGACCCATCCTGGAGTCATTGTGGAGTTGTGCGTCTTCCTGTTGGTCACAATCCTATTGTCAGTCTACACAATTAAGTAATTCATAACTTTATTATGAAGGAGGAAGTGATGTCTGGCTGCTTCTGTAAACTTTACTTGTAATGCGTCATGCTTGCAATATTTGTGGTCTCTACAGCTTCTCAGTGCTGCATTCTCCTCTAATATCCTTGTCTTTGTAGCTTCTCACTACTCTTTGGGGTTTTGCAGCCTCCCATAATAGATTATCTGAGCATTAGTGTACCCGTTGATCATATTAAGCTGTGTTCTGTTTTGCTTTTTTTTACCTCCCCCATGTTGCTTAGTCAGCTTACCTGATCTGGTTTGTTACTGTTTTGAAATATTATGTTCCTTAACTGTTGTTTCAACCTTTAAGTGTATCTAAACCCAAAAACTAAAGATGTAATATGTTGCAGCTTATCTTTGGATGTGGTGACTGCAATATTTTCTTTTTTGAAGTGACCCTAAACTTAGCGTTAAATCTTAAAAATGCATTCAAATACCTTTTTTAATTTTTTAGGGGTTTTAGACTGTTATCTAGCCAAAAATTCAGATTTTTATTGTGTGCAAAAATTAAAGTGACACTAAACTCAGGAGTTACATCTTGATGACATTCAGGTACCTTAATTATTAACAAAAATGAATCTTGTGTATCACTCTGCTGTAGATCCTCAAATCATCCCTGAATTAATACTGACACTGTTCTTCCTTCTGGAGGGTGACTACTTTTGTTCCCCATGGTCCCTGTGTGTGTTAAGTAGACACTACTCCAAACTCACCCCTTTGATGGACTACAACTTCAATACAAATTAGTAAATTAATAAGCAGGTGAAAATGGGGGATCCCCAAGAGCGGGGGATATTTTTTCTTTATAAACTAATAATGAGATTGTAGTCCATCACAGCAGTGGGATTGGAGCGGTGACTACTTTACAACACACACAGGGACCATGGGGGACAAACGTAGCCCCCCTCCAGAAGGAAGGACAGTGTCGGCACCAATTCTGAGATTTGAGGATCTACAGCCGAGTGATACACATAGGATATATTTTTGTTAATAGTTAAGGTACTTGAGAATGCATTAAGATTTCACTTCTGAGTTACTGTCACTTTAAGGCTAAGAAATGTTTTAGCAAGTACCAAAAAATACCTGTAGATCATGCTAGAAATACAGGGGGGGAATTTATCAAAGCCAGAGCAGACAGAATCCGGAGCAGTTGCCCATGCCACCCAATTGGCATTTCCAGTTTGCTCAGGTAAGATTTGAAAATGAGACAGAAGCTGATTTGGTTGCAGTGCAAATCTGCTCCAGTTGTGATAAATTCCCACAACAGTGTCCGTGTTACTTAACATGAGCTGAAAAGACACCATAAACAATTTTCTGTCACTCACACTTAACTTTGGCAAAATATGATCTGCAGATGTTGCTGTCACTTAACCTAAACCAAAAGCTGCAGACCAAAATGTGTGCCAAACTTTTTTTTAATGTACTTCTAAAAGAAAAAAAATGTTCAAGAACAAATGGGATGCTTTGTTTCCTAAACTCACAAGCTTGCCAGGACCCTTGAAAACTGGGTGCTCAGAAATACAGACCTTGACTCTTGACTAGAAATCTCCGGGGATGTCCTGCCCTCTCCTGCAGCTTCATTGTGCTTCATTAACTTGATTGGAGGCCTGATTTCCTATATGGAGTTTCAGGAGGTGGACAAGGCCTTTACTTTTGTTAGAAAAAAAAAGATTATTTTGGAATATCACTGCGGATTTTGGGGTTCTGGCAAGTTTGTAAAGTTGACTGCTTAAATCTCTATATAAAATCTATATACTTTTGCATGGCCGTGTCGTAAATATGTGCAAATATATTGTAGTATTCAGTTTCTTTTACCTGCTTAGATCCGTCATTGTTGTTATGGAAGGGAATTCCCTTGGCAAACCCAGCACTAAGAATTCTAGTTGCTAAGCTTCACTGAGATGTTTTTTTTTCTATTGGTTCTGCATATCATATTCTTGCTAAATGCAAAGCACAATTCTAGAGACTGAAGTGTAGATCCATGTCCCTAGGGAAGCAAGGGGTGCTGATTTTTGTGCAACTCAAAGCTGCCTGTGGACCACAAAACAGGTATGTTGGACGGATGGTGCCCTCTGCATGCTGCGGTTCCTCCAAAAGGTGATTTATGGCCCATGGGAGAAACAACCGCGCACAGTGGCAGGCCAGCTATTCAACAAGCCAAGTCGTTTTTGATACCAGTAGCAGCCATAGTTCTGCAAGAGAGTGAAGATTGAACCACCAGACAGGCAAACATTCTGATTCTTTTAATGGGCGCCTTTTAATATTTCAGTAAGTTGATGGGGTTGTTTAAAGTGGAATTATATTGCCTGGTTTGTATTTTATTAAATGATATTATACATTTTATGTTGGTGTTCTTTTTCTTGAGCATAAACATCGCTGCATTCTATGTATATTCATTTTAATGGTTTGGGTCTATCATGTTGCCCATGCATCCTGTCTTACTTGTGGCATCTTTGAAATGCCTCTGGGGAGCAAATTGTTATGGCCCTGACATTCATAATCTTATGAGAAGTTTGTATGTGTGTTGCAGACTGACATGTCATGCTGTCTTTTGCTGTGCACCACAAAGCAGGTGAGTTTTGGATGTGTGTGGGGGTGCCATTCAGAATGAAAAGCACCATAACACAATACTACACTTGGTGTAAGCAAGCCCAAACCTTTCAGCATTTAGAAGTAAATTTTGGGTCTCCTACAGCTCTGCTTTAAAGAGGAACTAAACTTTGCAAGCTGTATCTACAAAAAGGCAGGAAGAGGGCAAAGGACAAATCATTAGCGTTGTCTGTGATCTCCCGGCAGCTGATCTTTCCCCATTAATGCCTTGTTTAGCATCCTGTGTGAAGGTGGCCATCTTGTTAGAGCCAGAACTTTGATTCATGTCATAATCTTCTGTAAGAAGAACAATCAGCAGCACAGTAGTGACTTCACCAAATCTCACACCAAATCCACTGAAACAGGAAGCAGTGGCTTGATTAAAGCCTTCAAAACGTAGCTATGAGTCTGTAAACCTAGCATTTTCCAGCAGGACTTGGTACTTTCCCACACTGCCAAAAGCACCAAAACCTGGTTCAATGACCGTGGGATTACTGTGCTTGATTGACCAGCAAACTCACCTGACCTGAACCCCATAGAGAATATATGGGGCATTGCCAAGAGAAAGATGAGAGACATGAGACCGAACAATGCAGAAGAGCTGAAGGCCGCTATTGAAGCATCCTGGTCTTCCATAACACCTAAGCAGTGCCACAGGCTGATAGCTTCCATGCCACTCCGCATTGAGGCAGTAATTGCTGCAAAAGGGGCCCAAACCAAGTAGCGAGTACATATGCATGCTTATACTTTTCAGAGGTCCGATATTGTTCTATGTACAATCCTTGTTTTATTGATTGCATGTAATATTCTAATTTTCTGAGATTCATGAGCTTAAGCCATAATCATCACAATTATGACAAATCACGGCTTGAGCTATCTTGCTTTGCATGTAATGAGTCTATCTCATATATTAGTTTCACCTTTTAAGTTGCATTAGTGAAATAAATGAACTTTTGCACGATATTCTAATTATTGGAGTTTCACCTAATATAAGACAACATTTTCAAAACGCCAAATACAACTGCTCTAAGCACACTTTATTCATACCACATCGGATCCAGTAATAATGCACAATACAGCAGAGAGCTGAATAAGATCCTAAAGTATCTGCTTCTCCCTCTTGGTTATTTCTCTTTTGGTGCATTTGAACTCATTTTGTGTACTGATTTACATATTGGGAATACACAAAACATTTGTAACATTTTATTCTTTGCACAAATCGTTGCAGAGAAGCAAAGAGGGCCTGTGTGGATATGTTTCCCACAATGTAAAAGTTTGTCCTGACGTTCTTTCAGCATTCCAGCCTTTATCACTGTTCTTGCAGCCAAACTTTACATGCTTGTAATTGGAGTCTCTTCCATGTGATAACAAATCCTTTGCTCCTCTTTCCTGTTCTGTAGCTTCTGGCATTGACCTTTCTATTACTTATTTTTCCTTTTGCTCTCTTTTGTGTTTTATAATATATTGGACACCATCTTCTCAGTGCATTCCTCAGCAGCCTTAAGAGAAATTCATTTGTTTTCTACTTGAGAAAATGATATATATATATATCGATCAGCCATACCATTATGACCACTTACAGGTGAAGTTAATAACATTGATTATCTCATTACAATGGCACCTGGAAGTGGGGGGGGGGGGGTAATATTAGGCAGCATGTGAACGTTTTTGTCCCTGAAGTTGATGTGTTTGGAAGCAGAAAAAATGGGCGAACATGAGGATTTGCACGACTTTGACAAGGGCCACATTGTGATGACTAGACAACTTGGACAGAGCAACTCTTCAACTGCAGCTCTTGTGGGATGCTACCAGTCTGCAGTGGTCAGGACCTACCAAAAGTTGTCAAAGGAAAAAAAAAAGGTGAACTGACAGGGTCATGGCCAGCCAAGGCTCAATGATGCACATGGGGAGCGAAGGCTGGCCTATGCAGTCCGATCCAACAGAAGAGCTACTGTAGCTAAAATTGCTGAAAACTTAATGCTGGTTCTGATTTAAAGGTCTTTGAACACACAGTTCATTGCAGTTTATCGTGTATGGGGCTAGATAGACAGACATTACTAACCTGTGTCCACCGCCAAAAGCACCTACAATGGGCACATGAGCATCAGAATTGGACCACAGGGCAATGTAAGTAGGTGGCCTGGTCTGATGAATCACAATTTCTTTTAAAGCATTTGTATGGCTGGGTGCGTGTTTGTCTCTGACCTGGGGAAGAGATACAACCAGCATGCACTATGTGAAGAAGGTAAGCTGGCGGAGGCAGTATGATGCTTTGGACAATGTTCTGCTTGGAAACCTTGGGTCCTTCTATTCATGTGGATATTACTTTGACACCTACTACCTAAATATGCATTGTTGCTGACCAAGTACACCCCTTCATGGAAACAGTATTTCCTGCTGACAGTGGCTTCTTTCAGCAGCATAATGCGCCCTGCCACACTGCAAAAAAATGTTCAAGAATGGTTTGAGGAACACAAGAATGAGTTTGAGGTCTTAACTTGACCTTAAATTCTCCAGATCCTAATCCAATCGAGCATTTGTGGGATGTGCTGGAAAAACAAGTCTGATCCATGGAAGCTCTACCTTGCAACTTACAGGACTTAAAGGATCTGCTGATGAAGGCATGGTGCCAGATACCTTCAGAGGTCTAGTGGAGTCCATGCCTCGACGGGTCAGTGCTGTTTTGGCTGCAAAAGGGGGACCTGCTCCTTATTAGACAGGTGGTCATATTGTTATGGCTGACTGGTGTATATCCCTGGCTTGTCTCGAATGTGACCTTGAGCTCTGCATTGTAGCACTTCTCAAATCTGAGTGTCTGGAGAATGCTTTCTGGGTCTAGACCTGTAGCATAGCCCCAGGTGTGACCCTGTTTCTGAAAGTATGCTTAGTGAGTACAGCTGGTCTAGCTAAAGTACCAGGAGCTTAATGCTGCACCCGTTGGGTGCCGTTTCAAATTGCCCACCATCGCTGATTCACCGTGGTAAGGGTTAGGCTGAGGGATCGAATGCTGATGTTATTTATTAGGTGGATTGCTACTGTATGCCCATTCGGTTTCCCTTGCCCTTATACAGAGACTTGGGTCATCTCCTGCCCCCTAAAGCTAGGTTTGGGAGTATTGACACCTCACTTTGGGCCTAGTTGCATTATTGCTTTAAGAAACATGGCTTTGCTAAGACACACACAGAGGACAGTCCTTCTGCCATGGGTGATCTCAGCTCATACTTCTGTAGTTCTGTGAGTGTTAATCTCTTTCCTTTAGGTGAGGCTGGGGCCTCCCCCAGGTCTACTCTGGAATTACTGTCGGTTTGTGACCAGTTACTGAAACTATCTGCCTGCAGAGGCTTTAAGCGTGATCCTGCTCCATGCTAGACTAAGTCTGCCTCTGATCCTTCTGAGACCCAAAATCAAGTTGAGCTTGAGGGCCTGTTCACCATCTCTGATTCAGAGTCTGAACCTCAAACGCCCTCCCCTGAAAAGGCTGATATTGAGCCACCCACTCAAATTTACAAGTGTTTTGTCTCCGTCCTGATTAATGCAGTGTGTTCTGGAGGATCAGCCTGCTCTTCCACACCTAGCATCTTCTAGAGCTCCTATAGTTGCTAAAACATGCCCACTACACCCATGGAGTCATTCCTCTGAGGTTTGGAAACGCATTGAAGTGTTCTGGGCCCCTTCAGATTTTTTCCTTTTTAAGAGGGAGCTCTTAATTTGATGGCCACTTCCTACCATAGATGCACTAATTATCTACATTGCTAGGGCAGGCCCTAGGGTTATTGAGCAATTAGAACAATTGTCTGGATCCTAGCTTCAGTTGCAATGGCTGCATGCTTGGCATGCCCATGATACATCAGAGGAACATTTGGTTGCCCTTAGAGGGATGTCATCTTTTTGGAACTGCTGTTGATACTGTCAGTAATGCCACAGGCTGCTCGGAGCATGCTCCTGCCTCAACACAAGAGGTCTGTGGAAGGGTCAGAGGAACCCCACTATTCTGCATCTTTTACTGCAGTTGTTGCACATGTACCAGCTTACTTCTTGCTCTAGACTGTAGGACTTGCAACCACAATTCTTGCAACCCCTCTGATAACAATTCTGCATAAAGGTTCGCCCCCACTTCAAGTAGAGGTATGTTTTTGTTTTTTTTTGTATCTAGCTGGGTGCCTGCGCTGTGTACCTCTCCAGTGTTTTTGGTGCTTGTCACCCCCTGTTGCTTTTTGACCAAACCCCTGAAAAGAGCCTCTTGTTCAGCTGTCCTCATCAGTCTTCTAAGAGGGCTGTTTCTCTCTTGGCACGAACTTACCTTCAAGAGGTGTACCCTTCTGGAGCTTGCACCCCACCCTAAAGGTGTTTTCAATCTTTGGGTACTGTTGATCCCTTCATGGTATTTTCTACCCATCAGTCCTATTCGTTTTCCAAGGCATCTTCTGCACCTATAATGTCCATTCCAGTATTCCCTAGAAGTACCAATGCTAGGCAATGGTACTTATGTCCACCCTAGTGCCTTCCCCTGTCATCCCCATTGTAGAACACTCTGGAGACCCTCCCTTGAGAGGATCTAATTTTTAGTCTCTCGCAGTATGAGGCCTTTTGCTGGCCTTATCACCTGTTGGACTCGGTTCACAAACAGGTGAAGCTAAGGCCCTCTCCTTTACCTGTCAAGGAAATTACTTGTTTCTCACCCTTTGGGGCTTGTGGGTTTTCTAAAGATTCCCCTCCTACCATTGTTACATAGTTTGGTAAGGTTGAATAAAGACACAGGTTAATCCAGTTCTCTTAGAGGTTTTCATTTACTTTCATGCTCAATTTTGATGTTGGGGGTTCTGGGCTCTAGAAGAGACATCCAGATCATCCCCCTTGATCAAAAAGTTCCAGATGCTACTTTGCAGTTCCTGACTGGGGACCAGGTGGTTCTTTCCCATCACTATGGGAATGCTTCTCTGGTGTCTCCAAAACCAGGGCTTTTCACTTTCTGCCTTCACCAGAACAGACTGTCCCCACCTTGTTGGGGTGATCCTTCAGTGATTTGGTGTACTGACCAGACCTTTTGTTAGTACATCTCCTGAGTGCTACGGGACCTTTTTCCTCAGGGAAGGTATTGCATCTCCCTTGGACAGCTCTGAGTGTGTCCCTATTGAACACACTGGTTTTCCTGATGAAATGACTTGGCCTTCTGGCTCTCTTCAGCGAGTGACCTCCTGCCGCCCCTTCCCCCCATCAATGGCTGAAGGTTTAGCGCCTACGTGTCCTTTGTTTCCTGTATCGATCGCTGGAGGGCCTTGTACTTCACTTGAATGTCATTAGACAGAATCCTGCAGAAGTTGAATAGATTATGGTCTAGCAGAGGTGACTGAGCATGGGCTTATCAGCTGCCACTGAAGTGTTTCTAGATGTGTTTGGAATGTTCTTTAGCGTCCTCACTTCTTTACACAGTGTAAAGTTGTGATGATTTACAGGACCTTAGACCACTGCAGAGGAGGGGGAGAGACATGGAAGGACCCGTCTAAGAAGCTCAGCTCTGAGCTTATGGTGAGTTGTTTTTTTTTATTTTTTTAATATAGACAAACGAGCACTTAACCCTTGCAGTGCGGGGGTAGCCTCACTGCAAGGGTTCATTTAAAAAAAACTTCCCAGAGTTTCTTTAACTCCTTTGTGACTGACGACATACAGTGTACGTCGCCAGCATCAGGGCTGTTTAAACAGACTCCCGGCGGCTACTGCTGCCGGGACTCTGTTTAAACTTGTAAAGCCGACTGTTGGCTTTACAACAGAAGCGATTCTGGCGACTTACCTGTCGCCAGATCGCTTCTGTGTCCCGAAGAAGGGGCCGCCCCCGCCCCGCCGGACACAGTCACCGTGCTTCCCGGGCTCCGTTGCCACTCCTACAGGCCCGGGACCGGCGTCCTTGGTGTCCGTGGGGAGCTGGGGAGGAGGTCGAACTTCCGTTCATCGATCCCCTCCCCGTTCTATGGGACCGAGAGCGATGCAGATTGCATCACTTCTGGTCCCTGGGCTGTCAGTTCTGGGCTCCTGCAGCCCAGCTATAAGCTATTGAAGTGCGATCTGCACTTCAATAGCTTATTTCCAGTGCAAAGGTCACGGACGCACGCAATTTGTAACCTGGGCATGTTGGGTATCGTTTTACTCGTTGTAACCTCATCTTATATATTTCATTAATAAAAATGGGTATTTTGTTGTGTTTTGGGGCATTTAATTTTTCATTAAATGTTGGGGTTTAATAAGGAGTTGCGCTAATATTGCGCAACATAAAAATTTGCAACTACCACCATTTTATTCTATACGGTCTTGGCATTCAGAAAATATATAATGTTTGTGGGTTTTAAGTGATTTTCAGGCCTAAAATGTGGAATATAACATGGGTGCAAAAAATGGAAAAAAGGCCTCAATCATGAAGGGGTTAACATCCAAATATGCTGTTTTAACTCCCCAAACTGACAATGTAAAGTGACAGGCTGCAATTCTAATTGGCTTTTATTGACATGTCCCATTATCTCTGCATTAGCAGTTTTATGCTTTGGGCAATTAATAGGTGATGAGTTAACATGCATGGTTGTGGATGTTTAACTCTATTTTATAGTCTAGTCAGAAAAACAGGTTGCTAGGAGCATCAGGACATGGATATGAAGGAGGTGATGCCGCCCTTCCATCTGTAAAGCAGCATTAGTCCAAATTAATTTTTTTGTGTTATTTCATATTTTTTTAAGTACTGGAATAACAGGTTTAACCAGATGTTGGCTGGCTGCAGTGTACTGCGTGTGTGAGTGATAAAATGAAGGCGCATTGCTCTGTTCTCTTATCCATCGTGTCATTTGGATCCCCAGGGTCCAATTAGTTCAGCACATTTGTCCAATAAAATATTTGCCATTCTTTGTATGTGCCATGGTTACCTCTGACTGCCAGCAAAGCACCTCATTAAATTCTCACCTGCTTTTAAGGTTTTGGTATTGTCTTCCTTGCATTTGTTATTGGATAGTTATAATGATCTCTGGCAAGTGAAATAACTTCTGTATGTTGCTGGGAGGCAGATAAGCTCAAAAACCAATGTTTAAGGAATTTTCTTGCTGATTTGAATAACATGAGTCCATGAGATGTGTGAAATGGGAAGTTGAATTGTAGATCATTTTTTTTTTTTTTTTT
>NW_017306412.1:23918-42858 GCF_000935625.1 Nanorana parkeri | reverse complement strand
AAAAGGGAAAGTTAATTTTAGATAATTTTTTTTTTTTTTTTTTTTTCTATTAATGGAATCCAGTCTATATCCTATTAACTAGTATAAGGGCAAAATGGAAAGGTTATATAAACAAAGTAACACTGCACAGCCTGACAGGTTGCATGTGCTTTGATAAGTTTGTGTGTGTTCCAGCTGTTAAGCAAGATTAATATATCTTATGTAACTTGACCAAACTTGCTGCCAAACTGGCCCAAACTACCTGTTGAAGTTTTGACTTGTCCAGTATTACATTTTGACATCAAAGTATATCAAAACTTAAAACCAAAAATGTTACATTTTGCAGTCTCCTTTAGTATTTGGAAGTTGTTTTTGTATGTTCTTGGATCATGTGTTTTGGTTAATCCTGAACTACAAATCTATCCTAAATATTTCCTGAAAATGGTTCTTAGTATGTAATAAGACTCCATTAACTTTTTTATTTCTCGTGCGTTCGTTCGTTGAAGGACACAGTGAAGATCGGTAGATCTTGATTCATTGGGTTATACTGCCACCTGCAAGAGTTGGAGGCTAGGTACCAAATGCAAAAGTCAGCCTAGGGAAGGCCCCTGCTGGTTCCCAACAAGACCACCCCCCCAGACCATAAACCCTAGATGAGGGAAAATGGTCTCCACATCCAGATATGTTTCATCTTCTGTCGCCGGTTGGGGATCTTGGATGTGGAACATCTAGTGTCCCATTTCATTGATGAGGTGGATCAGTTTGTAGCCAGGCGCAGGATCTGTTGGCAGACGTAACGTACGACCTAGTGGCGGCATGGGGCCCGTACTGTCTGATTTATGAGTTGCTTCCTTGGAAGCTTCTGCCCCATTTGCTTCGTATGGTCGAGGTGGAAGGGATTTCAGTCATTCTGGTGGCCCCAGACTAGTTTTGCAGACTTTGATACGCAGATCTCATTCGGTTGGTCGCAGACGGTCCCTGGCATCTGCCTACTCGCTCAGACCATCTGTCTCAGGGACCTCTATTCCATCCTGCTTTACAGTTGCTGGCATAAAAAGCATGGCTATTGAAGGCCAGGTGTTAAGAGGTTTGTTAGTCTGTGATTCCTACCATGCTTAAAGCTCATAAGGCTACTTCCCGTAGGATCTATTATCGTACACGGAAACAGAGGTGTCCTGCAGTTACACTGAAAAATAAGAGAAAAAGGGAGAGTGCCGAGCGCCACCAAATAGTGCAATAAAAGGTGAGAAGGTGACAATGTAACAATCATCAGATAGACATGCATCTTCTGGAGACATCAGACTCTGGTTAAAGGTAGTGGATATTCTGGAGCGTGGATTATCCGGCTGTAGGGTAAAAACATACACGAGCGACCATGTGCTGATCGTGTGAATCTGTGAAACAATACATTAATAAGAGAAGAATCGCACTCACACAATGCAGGCTGAAAAGCAGTCTAGAGTAGATGCAGAAGTTCTATTTGATCCTGTGTGCCTTGGTCCGGTTCCCTGCAGCTTCAGTGTTCTGATGTGAATTCTAGTGGAATACAGACTTGCCAGGGAGCAGGTGAAGTGTCCAGGCCAGTGTGCAGAAGACCCTGTCTTTTTTATATTTTCCAAAAAATTGGGCAATAATAAGTGTTTTTTAACATAACATAGGGAAAACAGGGGGGGGGTTCACAATTTTTGCTTTCTTTTATTAGTAAAAACTAAAACCCCCAGTGGTGATTAAATACCACTAAAAGAAAGCTCTGTCTGCCCCCAAAAATGGTATAAAATTCATTTCAGTTCAGCGTTGCATGAATGAATAAATGTCAAAGTACCTCAGCACCGAATACTGAAAAATGGCCTGGACAGGAAGGGTGTTTAACACCCCAGTCATGGAGTGGTTAAACAAACATTTTGCTTTTACTTAATTACTGTTTTTCCATTTTCTGGTCCTCCTAGGCATGCGTGATGTAGCACATGCCTAATAGATGCATCCTGGGAAGGTTACATCACCATTGCATTGCTAGGAAATCTGTAAACTGCAACATCTCGTGAGATCTCGGGGAAAGGCATTTTTCTTTCCCGAGAGCATGTGTATGGTCACATGTCCTTGTCGCATGTGCCAGAGTTCCAGGAAGTTAAGAGAAATGGATTAAAAATGGCTTAAAAATGAGAATAATGGCTTAAAAATGAGAATAATGGGAAGGAAAAGAAAAATGAGGTATATAAAAACCCTTAACCTATTTGTCAAGGGTTTTTAAGTTTCTGTCTGTAGATTCACATCTACAGACAGAAGGTGCCTTTTGTTGTCTTTTTAAAGATAAGGGTAAAGTTCCTCTTTAACAAAACTGTAAATTTCAGTACTTGGAGACAGAATCGATGGTTCCTAGTAATGAATCGTTATTACAGCAGGAAAGCACAGGCTCTGACTGGATTCTTCTTTCCTCCTTAGTTAAAAATCTTTATTCAACCAGAGGAAAAGCCGACCAGGTTTAATAACCTAGAGACATTATTATATTTCTAAGAAGCTGTGTACTCCTTTTTGTGAAATTCTTTTTGAAGTATTAATACTAGTGGATCGCATACAGTATAGCAGTGTTCACCGAGGGCTTTGTAATGGTTGCAGCATACAGCTGTCTAATCACGTTTGTTTTTGCTGAAAAACACTTGGCAACTAAACTGGTATACTAAAATCCTGACACTTTGGCAGGTGTTTGTGATGGCTGTGTTGGCGGCATGATGATTTGTTTGTTGGATTACCCTAAACTAGCCCAAATCTTGTTTGTTGGAGCTTTAAAATCTGTGTTCACTTTGCTGGCCATCTGCATTGAAAAGGAAGTGCTGGGAGTGATCCCCAGTGGATAAGTACGGCTTCATCTAGAATAAGTAAAATTCTCCCTGTGACATCTGCTGCGAGACAGGAAATAACTAATATGATGATCTATATCAACCAAAAGCTGACGGCATGTGCAGAAAAATGTTGAACCAGAATGGTTACATGTTCACTTACAGTGAGGGAAAATAATGATTTGATCCCCTGCAGATTTTGTAAGTTTGCCCACTTACAAAGAAACAAAAGGTCTATAATCTTTATCATAAGTGTATTTTAAATGATAGAGACAGAATATCAACCAACAATCCAGAAAAACACATGATACAAATGTTATAAATTTGAGTTGCAGTATAGTGAGTAAAATAAGTATTTGATTGCCTACCAACCAACAATAATTCTGGCTCCCACAGACTGGCTATGTGGTGCACAGATTAGTCCTGTCAATAACGGCAACTAGTTATGTATATAAAACACCTGTGCACAGAATTTCTTCCATTCAAACATCACCACCATGTGCAAGACCAAAGAGCTGTTCAAAGGATGTTGGGGACAAGATTGTAGACATGCATAAGGCTGGAATGGGCTACAAGACTATCAGCAAGAAGCTTGGGGAGAAGGAAACCACTGTTGGATCGATTTTTCGCAAATGGAAGGTATACAAAATAATCATCAATAGCACTCTTAATCTACTAGTGTATGACCAGTTTTATTGTGCTATATGTCTGAACATGAGCTCCCCCGAACCCAGAAAGTACATAGGCGCACATGCCCAATCAGCTGTGGGCCTGGGCATTCCCTACCCCGCAGCTGCACATAAACAAAGGTGCAGAATGGTTGTGTGGACATCATTGACCTTATTTGGCTACATGGCCATTTTAGATCAGTGTCCTTGACCAACCTAGTAATGGCAACGTAAGCACATTCTGTGATTGAATGAAAACCATTTCAAAATATAGCTACTTGTAACATTTCTGAAATATTTATAGTACATGTAAAAGTTCACACGGAACTGTGCAGAGTTTGCTTTGGGAGTGGATGTTGCAATTTACAAATACATGTTGTATTTTGTAATTGGATACTTCTTACAAATGCAGCCCAGCTGAGCGCTCAGGGCCTAATAAGGCCCCGCTTGTTGTGTCATGTGTTATCGTGCATTGTGCTAAAGCTGGCCATACTCCTTACAACCATCGCACAACTTTTGTTGTGCGATGGTTGTAAGGTCATTAAAATTTTGTACGATCTGCCCATCTTAGACAGGCAGATCGTACTTGTGATCATCGCAAGCCCGCCCCCTGAAGGGAGGGCTTCCGATGATTGCAGTGCTGAGCGGGCAGTGTGCGCCTGCGCACACCGGCCCGTGCTGCATTCATCTTCCGACCACGCCACCACGATTTTCGGCGGGTTTTCAAGCGTGCTCGTAAGAGGAAAGTCGTACGACGTAGAAGAGGTCGCACGCTGCCTATACACCTGCCGATTATCGTACGATCGCGGGATCATCCGCTATTATCGTATGATAATCGGCAGGTGTATGGGCACCTTGAGGCTGCCCATTCAATTGAATGGCCTGCCAGTGCACCAGAAAAGACAAATACATGCCACTTTTTTTTTTTTTTGCAGTGGACCACAACACGCGACACATGGGTTGCGTTACTGTTCATTGTGGCGCGCTGCAATACATATACATCAGAGCTGCGCAGCCTTGAATTTTGGAATTGCAAAATGTTAACGCACATAACACGCTTTACAGCAATATGTTACCACAGAGCATCAGAGAAACGCAAAATATTTTTGCCAAATATTGCCATACAGATTAAGTTCAACCAATATGAAAATTGTTTATCTTTTTGGCTAGTTTTTAAGCTTGTTGCTGGCGTTGGAGAGTCATGGTGGTATTTCGAGTAAACCATTTTAAGGAAGAGTGTACAGGTAGCTTAATGGTTAGCTTTGTTACTTTGAAGACCTGTTTAGGACGCAGAGTATGATACTGGATCCATAGAAGGAATTCCATACATTAGTTGTTTGGCTTCTGCCCACATCAGTCCTAGTATCTGTATGTCTTTGGCAGGGTCACTTGATCGAAAACTTTTTTGGAGAGCAAAACCCTAATTTGGAATCAATAACATACTTAAAGATTTCTTCAAATTGTCGAAGTGGCTATAAGTAATTTTGTAAATGTAGCAGTTGTATCCTGCGGTTTGGTTTGATGTTTGGTTCTCATTGAACTGCTCCACCTGCCCAGCAATGTGATGTGTGTGCTGCTAACATACAACTGAATCAGTTTTGCCTTCATTAGATTTGTTTACGGTTTGTTCTAATTTTGCCTTTTTTTTTTTTGCCTTTCAATTTATGAAGTAGATTGTTGCCGATCAACTTCTGTATAGTTATCACTACGTCGTCTTCTATTTGAGATGCCAGAAATGTAATCTTTCTTCCCTTTAATTTCAGGACTGGGTACAGAAGGTCTGTATCGTGTGAGTGGCTACAAGACGGACCAAGATAATATTCAGAAACAGTTTGATCTGGGTGAGCAATCTGCGCAGTTCATGTAGAAAGCCATTGGCATTTTAAAGCATGCTTGTTTTTTTTCCATATTTTATACAATATATTAAAGGGGTTGGTCCAGTTCTGGGATAGCAACACCCCGTGCACCCCAACATGAAATGAAGTATGGTCGCTCTTTTTTTATCAGTTTTACTATGTATATTGGATTGTGTTTTATGAGGATGGAAAACACCAATAATTTATGAACAAGCTGTATATTTCAGTTCACACGGGAGCCAAATTCAGGCACCTGGCAAGCAAAGTGAATAACTAGTGCCAGACTTGTAAATTTGTATTGGCTCTACTAAACCTGGATCCTAAGCAAAGCTTTTGTTTGATAGTCTGTAAATATAAACGCTGCTGGCAGCTTTCAGCATGGACTGAATACAGCTATCAGTTCATTTTTCTCAGTGCTCTGCCCAGCAGATCTGCACTGATTTGTCAAGTTACAGCGCTGGCTATTTTATGCCTCACTGTTAAGCACCCTACACTTATCTGTTTGAGCTCATAACCCTGCAAGTCCTGCCAATTCCAGATTTACATCATGGTGAGGTTGGCTTTCTAGCATTAGGAAATAGATCTGCTATTCTAGCAATAAAAAGCAGTTTGGATAAAATGGAAAAGCAAGCTTTAAATACATGCAAGGAATGCAGCCTACCGGCTCCTTTATTTTATAAGGAAAATAGTGCTTAGTTCTGCCTTGCTATGTAAATAAATCAAGACCTTCTCCACCCAAGATATTTCACATTTTGGTAAGTGCTGCAGACCTAAACCACCTAATGGTTTTTTGCATCTATCAGGGAGTGCAGTACTAAGATCTGTGCACACATGCTGCAGCAATCATTAGGCTGTCCACCTCACCCCTAGTGCTGTACGGTAACACCCAGAACTTCAGGGAAGGTGGACACAGAGCCATGGCTGATTTTACCAATGGGTTCCTAAGAGCTGTAAGCATTAGTGGGTGCCCAGCCCATCAGGCTCTACCTGACCTATAACTTTAGGGGTAACTGATTATTGAACTGCATATTTCATTAAATGTCTAGTGTTTTCTGTATATTTTTATGTTCCTTCTAGAAAAAGGTTTTCTATTTTTTTATTTTGTTTGTAATGAGAAAATATGAAATGTAAATATTCACAGCCAGTAGGTGAGCTAATAAAAGCGCTGTAGTTTTCTTAGGGCTCATTTAACAGCTGGAGACCAGATTATATACTGTATGTATATTAAAGAACAATTGTAACCCGCAAATGTTTACTTACCAGCTTTTCTAATAGACGATTGAGGTCTTATTTATTCCATTTAGCCTTATTATTTAGAATGCACTCCAGTTTGGGCAGAGTGACTGGAGACATTTGGACAGAGCATTGGTAATTTAATGATAATTTTAGAGATTGAGGTGTTAGTGATCTGCATTCTGAAGAAGACAGCTGGCTGATGGAGGGCTCTCAGCTTATGCTTAATTTCTGGTCAGAAATCACCAAATACACTATATTACCAAAAGTATTGGGACGCCGGCCTTCACACGCACATGAACTTTAATGGCATCCCAGTCTTAGTCCGTAGGGTTCAATATTGAGTTGGCCCACCCTTTGCCGTTATAACAGCTTCAACTCTTCTGGGAAGGCGTCCACAAGGTTTAGGAGTGTGTCTATGGGAATGTTTGACCATTCTTCCAGAAGTGCATATGTGAGGTCAGGTACTCATGATGGACGAGAAGGTCTGGCTCGCAGTCTCCGCTCTGGCGACTTCTGAGCGCTTCAGCACGTGCTGACCCCGCTCTGTCATTTTACGTGGCCTACCATTTCATGCCTGAGTTGCTGCTGTTCCCAGTTGCTTCCACTTTGTTATAATACCACTAACAGTTGACCGTGGAATATTTAGTAGTAAGGAAATTTCACGGATGGACTTACTGCACAGGTGGCAACCTATCACGTACCACGCTTGAATTCACTGAGCTCCTGAGAGCGATCCATTCTTTCACAAATGTTTGTAGAATCAGTCTGCATGCCGAGGTGCTTGATTTTATACACCTGTGGCCATGTAGGTGATTGGAACACCTGAATCCAATGATTTGGAGGGGTGTCGCAATACTTTCGGCAATATAGTGAATATGTAACTCTGTACTAGCTGAAGAATAGGCTGATTAGATGCTGATGAGTATCAGAGTATCACTTGACCATATGTAGCTGCAGGAAGCCGGACACCTGTAGTATCTTCAGGCCCCCTTCACACCTATGTGTTGCATTAATCAGACCCTTTCCTGCGATTAACGCATGCTATCACACAACGCACCAACTATTTTTAACCTCTATGCATGGTGTTGTGATATTGTACCACATTCCAGCGCATTGCGGCCGGGAGGTGTGTTGGGGTGCCATTCAAATGAATGGCAGTGCAACACATCTGCCACACTGTAATGCATGGTAGTTGCAATGTGCGATAGCGTGCGTTAATCGCATGGAACAATGCAATTAATGCAACACATAGGTTTGAATAGGCCCTAAAGGTTTGCACTGGGACATGATCCACTGCATCATGATCTGCTGCTTGGAGTCCTTAGCTATTCCTGTCTCTGCTGTCTTCTTGCTTCTGACTTTTGTGCTCAACAGTATCCTGGGTAATAGGGAATCCCCCATAGGGTTTTATGAGTCACTCCCTATCCTACTCAAAAGCTGTCCTAGGGACAGTGAGGAGTACTACTTTAAACGTCAACCAAATTATTTGAGGGGGATTCCCACTATATAGATGTATACAAATATTGGCTCTGCTTCTCCGGTAGACAGTAATTGATCATCTGTTTTTACAATTAGTTAATCAACTGATAGATTCAAAATGAATTTTCTGCAGTATATGTATGCATCTATCCAGGAGATTGTTAAAAGTTATTACTCTGTAATAATAACTGACTCATGTTTATTGAAAGGTCATTTCTGTTTTTCAGATAACAATTTAAACTTGGCTTCAATGGAGGTGAATGTGAATGCTGTGGCTGGTGCTCTGAAGGCATTCTTTTCAGACCTGCCGGCACCTCTGATATCATATGTTCATCACCCAGATCTTCTGGAAGCTTCAAGTAAGTGAAATTTGTTTGCGCTAGGTGATCATTGACTATTGTAATTGTGTTTTATTAGCATTGTAAAATGTGGCTGTCCGGTTACTTTGTCATATGCTGTATTGGAAATTAGTTCACATAAATATTGCATTAGTTCAAGTCGCTTCATTTTATATATATATTTTTTTTTTTTACATTCATCAACCCTCAAATAGAATCAATAAAATAATCGGTTCACACCACTTAAACCCTAACTCCCACCTTAACCTTTTATTCTGTTTTTGATGGAGTGTAGAAGGGTTAGGAGAAACTCCTGTGAGGTTTTTATTGTGTGTTTTGTTGCAGTTGGGGAGATTTCCCCTCACTTTACTTTTTAGGACAAGACATGATAGGAAACCTTTTCAACAGACACAGACTACATAGGATGGTTGGAACATCTGACAATGGTTTTTATTGCTGTCTTTGTGACCACTACGATCTCCATTTTTTTATTTTTGTGGTCATGCTGTCACAATGACAGAACGTGAGGTATAATCTTCCCTGCAGGATCATGGGCAGAAATAAAAACCTGACAGAAAATGTAACTCTCCCCTACTCCATCCAAGATGGAGTAGTAGCCATATGATGCAACTGAGGGAACTTGTGACTTCCTCTTTAGCACACGTCCCAAGCTTGCATCACGTGCCATATCATCCCTACTACTGATCGGTTGCGAGTAAGCACCTTGGCTCAGTTAACACAGATTACTTCGTGCTAGGACTTAAAGGCCACACACTAAGTATCATGAGGACGCAGGGTGGGCAGTAGACTGTCATTTGGGAATATCTAAGTTGTTCTTATATCTTTTTGTTTTGGTCTCAAATGTATTTCTTGTTTAAAGGGAAACTATAATGTGTGTGTTTTCAGGTTTATTTGTTTCAAGAACTGGTCTTTTATTTCTAATATGTTTTTGTTTTCATTACTTCTATAAAGCCTGCCTTTGCAAATGAAAAATGCAACTTAGGATTCATGATAGTGTTTGCAGTGCTCATCAGTTTGACTTGTGTTCATTTTAAGTAGACTACATTTTCTTACAACAGTTTATATACATTGTTCCTGCAGAAATCCCAGACAAGATGGAGAGGCTTCATGTTTTGAAAGATATTTTGCGGGCTTTTCCTCCTGTCAACTTTGAAGTCTTAAAATATATTATATCTCATCTGAACAGGTGAGTTTGGAACTGCTACTACAATGGTTGATTGGATTTAGATTCCAGCACTTCTGCCACATTTTTTGTTTTGTACAGAGTGAGGCAGTTAAAACCTCTGCCTAGTGTTTTATGGTCATGTCCTTGTTGAGATTTACACTTGTTGTCTCTCTGGGAGTTGTCACTGGAAAGGGGAGGTATTGGAAATTCTCTCAGTGAGAGCAGTCAAACATAAGATGTCCCCTCTATTTCTGGAAAATCCTGTAACGTCACCTGAACAGGAAGTGAGGACAAAATCTTCCCAGTTGGGAACACAGCCAACAATAGAATAGTGTCTAAATTCCATGTTTGGGCTTCCCGTATTATCTAAAATAAAAAGAAGATATGGCTACATATATAAATACTGTTTGCTAGGTCTGTAAACGCATACACCGTTCTCTCACAACAATAAATTAGAGTATTAGATGCTATTTACAACATTTCCTAGTGGTGACAGATCATGTGACATTGTTTGTTGTTGCCAATCCATACTCACAAACAGCAATGACTAGTCTGGATTTTGCTAGCTGAATAGTTGCCTGGGTTATAGGGCACATGGTTTATGTTAGGGGTGTCATTTCATTTTTCCTAAATCTACACTTTGTGAAGAGATTTGTGACCCAGCTGCATAGTTTTCTTGCTATATTGTCTAGGATTGGGGGTAGGTTATCCCTTGAAACCAATTTCTTACTGTTGAATGATTAGCTGTCTCAGCTGAGAGAGGGGGGAATCTCCTGCATCTGTGTGAAACCAGAGACAAAAACGTAAATGGTAGGAGAGATTTTCAGCTAGAAAAGGAAACATTTTACTAGTGGGTGAAGGAGAAGTACTGGGGGACTCTGTACACTACAGGATATATCCATAGTCAGGTGGTACTTTGTCTTTCCAGTCACAGATCTGTAGGCATCAAGAATATATAATATATACAATGGTGTACATGGAAGACATTTAATGCTGTTAGGATGTATAGGAAATTCTGTGACTGTACAAATAAACATAAATGTTCTGATGAAGGTAATTGAACTCTGGGGTGCTTCCTACTATCTTTAGTGCACTAGATATTGCTTTTAATAAACCGTATCTGACAGACACTGATGAACAAAGACGGGCCTGGATACAAACTGATAAGACATGGTGGACATGCATACATTGGGGAATTCTGATGTTTCATAAGTAAACACTCAGTTTGGAGAACCTGGCCCACTTTTAGGCAAATGATCGTAATGTAAGTAGAGGAACTACGGCAACATTTACACCTCTGCAGTTCCCATGTGGTACTTATTAGATGTTTTTATGTGCTTTTCCATTCATCTCTATGGAAAGTTTGCTTTGCTGGAAACTACCCTGAAAGTGCAGCAAGCACAATTTTGACATGCAGTAAAACACAGAGATGTGAATGTAGTCTAGACGTGAAAATGTCAGCACATGGGTTGGGAGTGGTGCTGGATCAAATCCCAGTCAGGACACTATCTGAAAGGAGTTTGCATGTTCTCCCTGTGCTTGTGTGGGTTTACTCCCACACTCCAAAGACATGCTGGTGGTAGGTTCCCTGGCTCCTGTCTAAATTGGCCCTCGTATGTATGCATGTGAGATAGGGACCTAGGATTGTAAGCTCCTTGAGGGGTAGGGACTGATGTGAACGTGCACTGTGTAAAGCACTGTGTACATTTTCAGTGCTATATAAATACCTGTAATAAATAATTGTAGAAGATAGTGAGACTTGTGACAAAAGCATATTTAAAACTGCTTCTCCTTAGAAAGCAGGTAACCACCATCACTGGGTTACTGGAATTTGGATGAAAATATAGATCACTTGAGTGCCATAAGAAAGGCATCACTGTGGACAAGCAGATATGGTGTAATAATTTATTAATGAGTCGGATAGATAGATACTTTTTGGACATGTGATATTACTTTTCAGGAAACTATTGTGACTATACTGCGTGTGCATGTGTATGTATATAATATAATCTAAAAATATAGCATGTAAATATTATGGCTGTAACAACTAATTGATGAAATAGATAATCGATTATAAGAATAGTTGGCAACTATTATCGATTTAGTTGAGAGAGGATCTTTTTTTATATATAAAACTAGTCGAAAAAATAATCGGGCAAATCGATGAAAATAATCGTTAGCTGCAGCCCTAATAAATAAATGAATACAATTTTGATCATTACAGTCATCCGTTGTTTTGTTCCTGCAGGGTCAGTCAACACAATAAAACCAACCTTATGACTGCTGACAACCTTTCCATCTGCTTCTGGCCTACCCTTATGCGCCCGGATTTCGAAAACAAGGAGTTCTTCTCGACCACTAAGAACCACCAATCTGTCATAGAAACATTTATTCAGCAGTGCCAGTTTTTCTTTTTTGATGGCGATGTGGTCGATTCTCCAAGCGTTACCAGTTCTCCGTCAGCACAGCACGGCAGTCCAGGACAACTAGCAACACCTCTAGTCCCTCTGCAGTTCCCTCCTCCACTTCAGCCACAGCTACTACAGCCCACGCTGCAAGCTGACTCTTAGGGCATCATATAAATGGGCACGACTGTACTGTACTTTATTTAATAACCCCAGGTCCTTACTGACAGACCATAACACAGGAGAAAAACAGAAGACTGCTCACCTGTAGTAATATCTTAATGACGCAGATGGATCGGATTATTTTTAGTTCTTGTTATTTTCGTTTGTATTTTTTTAAACACTTTGGACCGTCTAGATAAAGATCGATCTGTGGCAGGCCTTGTTTGTGAAATTTTGCTGCTGCATGGAACTTCAAATACTATACACTTCTCCAGGTGTCGGGAAGATACTTATCAGAAGAGAGGATAACACACACAGAATAAAGAAAATGGTTCTTTTCTATAGAAAATCTAATTACATTTACGGAAATAAATCATTTATGAAGCATTAGTGCTTTCCCAGCCAGTCTAAAGGCTGAGATTTATTTTGGTGTCAAAGCATCTGTGGTGTGCAGACGTGGGTATGTGTGGGTGCGTGTGGGGAGCCTGGCAGTGGGGTGGGTTATGGATTACTTGTTGGCGGTGCTTGGTTCAGAGCTTATCTTGTAAATGATACAAAGTAATAATTGTATGTACATATATAAATGTTTACATATTTCAGGAATAAACATCCATCCATTGAATCAATGTTTTGTTCTGCATGAGGGAATGGGTCAACATGAAGAGAGTCACCGATCTCGACTAACCTCTTCCACCATAATAGCTGAGCGGCTGCTGATAGCCTAAACTATTTGGATTTGCAATTGTATCCCTTGATCTGGATTATTTTGGGTATCCCTGAAAGACATCGAGTAAAATGATTCTTCATTTGAAAAGAATGAAGTGCTTTTGAATACGCTTTAGGGTGCAGCAACACTGAAAAATTACTTTGAAGCAACTAAGCATTCCTTATTACCTTATTATACTACATACAGCCGTGTCTGCGTGTAGCTGCAGTATGCACTGACTTGCACAGCATCTATAGTGGCTAAACAGGTATGCCTAAAAAGTCCGTCTTACCATATGAAAACCTCAAGACCGTGCGTTAGTCTAAGTGGACGCTAACCATGAACTTCTCTTATTTTCCTTCTTTTGACTGTTAGAAAGTGAAAATACCTGTTGATCTTTCCAGAAATGAGTGCTACCCTATGAGCAATGTTAATGGCCCTGGCCTGTTCACCTCTGTGAATTACAGAACCTGTGGTTTGGAGATGTGGAAAGGGGGATGAGTTCTGTAGTCCTAACACCCTACCTGTCCTAGGGTGACAATGCTGCTAATTCAGACACCAAGTGCTGTGTAAGGCTTTATGGAGAGTGATTGGGATTGCCACAACAAATGTAGATTTTTGTTTTCTCTTTATTCTTAAAACAGAACTGCAACCTCCTATCCCTTACAACCAAGGAAGGTGCCTCTGTTTGGATTGCAGTTGTCATTGTGCTGCACATGTGATCAGCTATGACACCAGCCATTTGCTATTTCAGCTCTCAGCTGAGCTTTCAAGCCTTCAAACTGGCAACCTTGACAGTTGTCATGACTTAAAAGTAACTTTTTTGGGAGACATTAAATTGATGGATAACGTTCCTTTTTTAAAGTGCCAGTAACTCGGGAGTTAAATCTTAAAAATGCATTCAAGTACATTATTAACAAAAATGTTAATCTTATTTGTGTATCACTCTTGGATCCTCAAATCATCTCTGAATTGGTGTTGTCCTTCCTTCTGGAGGGTGGCTACTTTTTGTTCTCTATGGTCCCTGTGTGTGATGTAAAGTAGTCACCGCTCCAAGCTCGCACCTGTGCTGGACTACAATCTCAATACAAATTAGTAAAGTAAATGTGAGATTGTAGTCCATCACGGGAGTGATCTTGGAGCGATGACTATATCACACGCAGGGACCATGGGGAACAAAAGTAGCCCCCCTCTAGAAGGAAGGACAGTGTCAGCACCAATTCAGAGATTTGAGGATCTACAGCTGAGTGGTATGCAAATAAGAAACATTTGTAATAATCGTCAAGGTACTTGAATGGATTTTTAAGATTTAACTCCTGAGTTTAGTGTCGCTTTAAGTGAGCTGGGTACTTTTATAGAACAATAAACAATATAGCATATTAAGTAGCATGTGAAGCAGATCAGTGTAAACTCAGGAATAAAAGATTTACTTATATGGCCAGATTAATAACTAGAAATGAGAAGAAACACTTTCCCCAGACCGTCCCTCACATCTGGCCAGTTTATTACACCGCAACTTCTATGTATGCCAGAACGCTTGAAATGTATGGTACTGATTACATTTCATTTCCATTTCTTATAGGAAACGGTAGAATTAACCATTCCTTTCATGAGGCTGTAAATCTGTTGCATTCCAAAGTCCAGGGTTTCATCTAGAAATGTCTGGATCGTATAGTTAAACCTCTTTTAACATAAATATCCTACAGGCTTATGAGGTGAAATGTCTGTTATCCAGAAAACCTCCCTTCATAATGCCTATATCATAGGACTGCTCTATAACCTGTGAAATACATTTTCATATTGTACTATTCACATAAATAGTGTTCTACTTGGATAGGCGAGTAGTTGACAAATACCATTGGTTTGATCTACACACACCTGAATACAATGACATTTCTATTATCAAGAGTTCTTGGGGCCTGATCCCACCATTATTTCTAAATGGTTGGAACTATTCCTATGGTACTACAGGTTAAACAGTAACTGTACCTTTATAACACATTAGTAATTTTACTATGTATTCAGTCATCAGTATAGTACATATTTGATTTCCGCCTGGTTCACACTGTGCTAAAGCAGTAACGCAGGTCATACGCACGGCCCTGCCAGTTATTTGATCTGCCCAGAAAGCTGTTATGTTTTATAGTATAATCTAAAGCTTTTTTTGATATAGCAGGGAACATTTGTGTCTCTGGGAGAGGGAGTGAAGGGAAAAGCCTGCAATGGGACACAGATGCAAAAACCTTTCTCACTAAAGAGTAAGTTTAAGCAATAGATTTACTTTAAAGTGTAAAATTGAGAATACTTTATATTTGTTACATATTCCCAGTCACATTGCATAATAATAATAAAAAAAGTTACTTTTTTTAGATGTTCATTGTGGCAGCTCCAGGTCTGAGAAATCCTGCTTAGTTCTCACTGTCTGAGGTGGGTTTGGGGGAGTTTTGTTTCAAATTATTAACCCTGTCTGTACTGTTGGCAGATTTCTTCACTTGTAAACTTGGTGAGCAAGACCGTCTGTCCTAAAGAGTTAAAGAGCTGAAGACTTTGTATATGAATGAGGGGAGTTCAGCCTGTCCTAAAGCCCGGGTATACACGGTATAAATTTCAGCCGGTTCCTAATGAACCGGACGAAATTTGCACAGCGAGTGCCGCTGTCAGCACACTTTTGCCCCCCGCATCCCCTGATCAGAGGCAGCCAATTGCCTGCAAGCTCCGTTTGGGTATTCTGACAGCGGCTGCTGTTAGAGTACAATGCAGACAGCGGGGGATTTATCCATCAATGCTTAGAGGTTGAACAAAGAAAATATAAGCCTCTATTAGGACATAGTTTGATATTGCTGAAATTGAGAGGCAAGCATGCAAGGCCTGCTAACTAGAGATGTCTATAAGGTAGAAAATATATTATATCAATTATTTTTTAGTTGTGCTGTGTTGATGGGAACACATAACAAACATACAGGGGGGGTTTATAAAGTTTGACAGAAAAAGTGGAACTGAACATAAATGAATGTGTAGTTCTACTTTTGCAGTCAAACTTCATGAAACCCCCACTATATGTCTGTGTTCTCATTCACAGTGTATAAAAAAATAATTTCTATTTCTTATGTTTTAGATATTTCTTTGGTGAAGGTCTTTATGCAAATTCCATGCTACTCTAAACCGTTTGAATGTGCAACTAGATGGTCGGAGTTAAAGGAGAACTAAGAGGTGAGTGAAAATCACTCATCCTCATGGTGTGAGGCGAAGTGTGACAATGAAACTGTCACACGTCGTCTCAATAGATCAGGAAGTGAGCGCGCACATACCGTCGCTCACTTCTCGATCATCTCCCTGCAGAGAGTGGTAACTGTCAGTCATGGCTCCCCGCAGGGATCCTCCCTCTCCCCGCTCTGATCCTCCCTCTCCCCGCTCTGATCCTCCAGCGCTGACTGGAGGGGGTGGGTACAGCTGGCTCTGCCTGTAGCCAGCTGTCGCAGCTAGTTCATGTGCTCCCGTGACCCTTAAGAGAACTATGGGGAAAAACACTTACCCCATAGTTCTCTGTTAAGTAGAATTTTGCAATCACGTTCGTATGAAAAATCCCGTCAGAACATTTGATAATACCGTCAGAGGCTTAGCAATTGTCGTTCTAAATTTTATTTGATTTTGGAATGAATGGAGTTTCTGAACAAAAACCACATTCGCTGTTCCAATTTCGTTCCTCGAGAAAAAATTTCCAACATGCTCAAATATTTTTATTCCTTTGGTTGAAATCGATCATTGATTTAACCGCATCAACGATTATTAAGTTGAATGGACGGAATTGATTTTTGTTCGTTCAAAATTCTGTGTATACTCAGCTTTAGCGTCCTCTCATCACCATACAATGCCTCGGAGGCTTTAGCCCTTTGTCAAGACAGACCGTGTTCAAATCTATGCAACTGATAATCAGCTCTGGCAGCACAGTACAGAGTTAGACACCGTTCACATTGAGCGATTTATCGCGCGGCAAATTACCGCGCGATATCGCGCTCCAATGCAATCCAATGGGGCAAAGGGTCCTGCTGTCGCGGGTCGTGCGTCGCTACAGCAGGACCCTTTTTTGAGCGGATTTAGCCGCGATTCAAGCTTGCTCAATGCGAGCTTGAACGCGGCAAATCTCGCGATGTCGCGCAATATGCAAATCGTGCGACAAACGCGCGATTTGCATATCGCGCAGTGGGAACGGGGCCTTAGAGTAAATATAAGTTCCCTCAGCTCCCCCTTAACATTATATAGGGCAGGGGGTTTGGCAGGATTTTTAAGCAAATATAAAGCACTCACCAATGTAAGCACCATAATAGTCTTTTTTGCCCCAATTTGGCTGCCAAAGTGGAACTACACTTTAATGTAAAAGTTCACACTTTTTGTAAACATTCTATCAGTCCCCCTTCCTAGACCCCTCAATACACTCAGCTGGTCCACCCTCCATTACACACACACACACTTCTCTGTACTTCCCTTTTCCAATGGCTGTGACCTCCCACACGGTCTGCTGCTGGATGGTGAAAGTCTAGTTTCTGGGCTGTCTATGCATTAATATCCCATTGACTTCAGTAGGGTGTTGCAACTGCGTTACAAGTACTGTACGCCCTATTCAAGTCTAAAGGACATTGGAGCACAAGCAGCCCGACACTAGCTGTTTACTGGCAAGGCTGAAAGAGAAGAGTAGTCACTTATTTTTAATATGCTTAACTCCGGTGTACAGAAACATTAAGAATTACATTATTAAATGATTTCAATGTTACTGTCCATTGTAATGGTTACTGAACAGTGAAAATTATGGATATGAGCAATAATGACAGTCGCCACAAAATATTGAGAGGGAGGGATGTAATATTTACTGTAGAGGCAATATAGTAACAGTTGCACTAGTCAAAGTACATGACTTGGATAGATGATTGTAGTTCATGGTTTGTTGCCCTCAGATGGCTGCCTATGCACCGCACTTGTAGTCAATTAACACTGCCTCCCATCCATATTAATACATGTCTGTACCTTGGTACCGGCATGCTTGGGAGTAGAGATCCACCAATACCATTTTTTCTAGACCGAGTACATCAACTATAGAGGACTACAAATACAGTTCCCACTCTCCCATACATCCCCTCTAGGAGAGCGGTGTGGGCGGAGACTGCGCTGTCACAGGAGGCTGAGCTCTCCACCGCTCGCTCAGCCTCCTGTGGCAGCTGTCAGGATGTAGAGAGGGTACAAGCAGTGGGTGATAGTGATCGCTGAGTGTTTGTACATAATTGAGTACAGAGTATGGTTACTGTATCCTCAATTATGAATAAATGGGAAGTGATCTATATCTCCTCCTGGTCATGATTGTAGTTATAGTAAACACGCTCAGAATAGAGGATTCCGGTTCATTGATTAGAGGGGCTGGAGAAAAAGATTGATGGCTCTGTGTCCTCAATCTTTTTCTATTTTTTAAAAGGGAAAAAAATCAGGTCAGTCTGTTTTAGACCCCTAGTATTTCCCAACAGTAAAGTAAAAAAATAAAAAATATTCTATAAAAATTAAATATAAAAAAATAAAGTTTTGGGGGTTTGCAGGGGAGAGTGGGGGGCGGGAACTTACCTGCAGCTCCTCTGCTTAGAAAGGCAGCGATCACAACTGTCAGCGCTCCCTCTCTCTCCTCCTGGCCGCTCTGAAGCTGCAGCGTCCGGGAGGAGAGAGTGGGAGCGCTGACAGGTGTGATCGCTGCCGCCATCTTAAATAGGCCCCCCTCCCAGTCGGGTCTTTCCTCGCCCCCCGCCACTGCTTAACTTGCCTATATGGTAGTGACGGCTCAGGAATAACCGACGCGCTGGGCTCAGGAAAACAGTGGACGTAGCAGTAAAAACAGAAGAACACTAAGGCCTTGTTAACACCGAAAGCGTTGCAATCCAAAGTGGTAACTGCTGGAACGCACAGCGATCGCTTGCACAACTTCTCCCTGCGTTCTGGGGCGGGAGGGGGCGTGGTGGTGCTTTGAATTCAATGGAACCGCTTCCACGTTTGTTCCCCCGCCCGCAGTGCAATCGGATGCGTGGCAAAACTTTGCCTACATTCCATTCCCCCGCAA
>NW_017306412.1:13020-23861 GCF_000935625.1 Nanorana parkeri | reverse complement strand
ATGCCTCCCGCCCCAGAACGCAGGGGGAAGATCATGGTGCGTTCCAGCAGCTACCGCTCTGGAAGGCACCGCTTTCGGTTTGAACAATCCCTTAGCATAAACCCTCCCCAGGCACACCTACCTGCTTATTGCTGTCGCCCTAGTTGGTGCAGCCTCAGCCTGGTCAGATGCTCTGCTCCTGCAGAGCCAACACTGGAAGGGCCGGAAAGTGCCGCTCGCTGTCCACAGACCACAGTGACAGCCCCGGAGCCTCCATGCTGCCTGGTGCAGCAGCAATTACCATCGGTCTGCCCTGTCAGCTGGCCTGGGGCGGACGGCTCACAAATCGCCTGGCTCGGTATAAGCCCGCCTCCTGTCCCGCCTCGGCCCCTCCTCCACTTGGCCGTTCTCTCTGTGCGGCCCGGCTTGCCGCAAAGGCCCGCAGCCGCCGCCCTCACCCCATCAGCGCCCTCGGGCGGCCGCTTGCCTTGCGGTAGGGTCGAGCCTGAGTAGGATAAGCTGTATGCAGGCCTGTTTACTGGTGAAATGTCATTAACCGTTTCCTCCAATCATCTTCTCTGAGCAGTTTCACATGGATCTGAACTGTATATGCGGTATGAATTTACAGTCCAGCCTAGTATGATAGATCTGAGAGGAAATAACTTTGAGGAAATGGGTCTTAACATAGGACAGAAAACAGTTTAAGTAGGACAATTGGCTGCTAGCAAAGACATACTGAAGAGTTCTAAAAAAAAAAAATTGTATACAGGCCTTCCAACATAATACTCGGGCACACAACAGTGTCTTTTTCCTTCACAAATCTAAGTTGATGTAGAAGTGTGTATATTGAATCTCTTGGTTACTAGGTAGACTGATAATAACTCACAATGAAGGTTGGACATGTAGAATGTGGGTTCTCCGAAAATACAGAAAGAATGGGTAGTCTTGATAAAATTGGGGTTCTTTGGTAACCTGTATAGTGTAAATGACAGTCACAATATTGTCACATACTTAAAGTGACATTAAACGCAGGAGATAAGTCTTAAAACTACATTCAAGTACCTTAACTATTAACAAAAAAAATAGTTTTATGTGCACAACTCAGTGGTAGATCCTCAAATCATCTCTGAATTGGTGCTGACACTGTCCTTCCTTCTGGAAGTTGGCTACTTTTCTTCTCCTTGGTCCCTGTGTGTGTGTTGTTAAGTATCCACCGCTCCAAGCTCACTCCTGTGATAAACTAAAACCTTAATACAACTAGCAAACGAAACGTCAGATTTAAGCTCATCATGGGAGCGAGCTTGGAGTGGTGGCTATTTTACAACACACACAGGGACCATGGGAAACAAAAGTAGCCCCACCCTCCAGCTATAAAGCTGTGAATGTGACTTTCAGCACATACTGGTCTGAGCCAATTGCTGTCATTTATAAAGGTGCCCATACACCTTGCGATTATCGTACGATAATCGCGGGAAATACCGCGATCATACAATAATCGCAAGGTGTATGGAAGGCGTGCGGCCGTTTTTACTGTACGGTCGCACGTCTTTTGTCGAACCAGCATGCTAGAAAACCCGCCGGGAATCGTACGATTGTCAGCGGGTTTCTAGCCTGCTCGTTCGACAACTGCGGAACGGGCCGGTGTGCGCATGCGCACACTGCCCGTTCAGCATTGCGGTCATCGGAAGCTTGCCCCTCAGCGGGGTGGGCTTTCGATGATTGCAAGTACGATCTGCCTGTCCAAGATGGACAGATTGTACGAGCTTTTAATAAGTTTACGACCATCGCAAGGCAAAAGTCTTGCGATAGTCGTAAGGTGTATGGGCACCTTAACACTTGCACCTGGAAGATTCACCTATAGGTAATGGTTGATAAATGTTAAATTGGCTGCTTTATAAATATGCCCTCTAGTATAAATATGTCGTAACAACAATAATATCATGTTTCCTATAAACATTGTATGCGTGCATCATACACACAGGAGACACAGAGCAGGATCCAGATGTCAAAATGACAGCCAGGTCTTGCAGGTTATCCTAGTAGAACAGCCATGGTGGGGAGGAGGGACAGCCAAGAAATAAAAATTAAATTTTTTAGGATATACCTCATATGCCCAAGGTCCACAACTGCTTCCTTCCTCTACTCCACGAGCATACATACATTTTCTATCAAGTAGACCATAAGGCCCTGTAGTTGCATTAGCACAACATAGAAATTGATTAGGTTTACTCTTGTTTTTATTCAAATAATTTTTATTTAAGTATAATGAAAGAACAATAAACTGAGAACAACAAAGTGCAGTTGTAGAACAACAGGTGTAAAGAGAACAATACGACAGCATCATAAGACACAGGGAAGGGGGAGAGAGGCCACCCAGTAAAAACAAAAGTGCATTTGTTTACGGGTATCCTGTCACCGAAATCTGCATAAACCACATTGGTAGAGGAAATAAACATTGTGCTAAAATATGAAGAAATCACAATTGGTGACAGGCCTCAGCAGGAGAGGAGAGAAATTAAAGTGCAAGGGTTCCTGGAAAAGAAGTCTTAATAGGGCAGGACACATCAAGCTAGGGGGTAGCAGTAGAAAGTTCGAAGGAGGTGGGGTGGAAGGGGGAGGGGGTGTAGTAAAGTAGGTCGGAGGACGGGGGCTGGACCAAATAGTTGAGATGCAGAGTTTTGCTGTGATCTGCCAAAGCTAGTACCATGAAGGGGAAGAAATGGTGTTCAGGTAGCACTAGGCCCAGTAGAGGAGTCGGGATTGCTCTTTTTACATCCCAAAAGCTTGGAAATCCTTCGCATCTATAAATCCTGGATGTAGCATTTCTTGATGCAATCCTATTGGTGGAACCGTGGGAGGTAAAGAGCAATTGTGGAAAAACACAGCATTCACTGCTATGTGACTTGCATATCCCTAAGGAAATTATGTTCTCATGTTGCCACTATGCTACAGTCTGATTGTGCAGTCTACCAACAACTTTGTGATATGAGCACTTATCTAAGCAATGCGTTCTTTGCACTACCTAGTTGGTAAATCTAAAAGAGATTGTACAATAAGATTGTCAGATGGCTGGGTAACAGGGAGTGATCCTAAATGGCTCAGTGAGCGTCGGTGATTGTTAAACTCCTTGGACAATCTGGACAAAGTGGTTTGTTGCTAATAGTGATCTATCAGTCTTCATCTTATAACTGTGAAAAGCAAGAAATCTGGCACAATGGGAAAACACTTAACTGTCTTTAGGTTTCATTTTCTTCATACATAGCCCTTAATGACTAAGGGTAAAGATTTCCAAGAGTAGATTTCCTAAGATTTCATCTCTCGTGGCTGTCATACAGCAATTTTATAAACTACAATTTAGGAGAAAGTCGGACATTTCAGTTGTAAAAAGTGCTTCCCTTGTTACATGTCACTGAATGGACGGCACTGGTCTCCTGACACTCCCGAGAGCTTTCAGTGCCATTCAGCTGTCAAACGCTGCATTGAAAGACACCATTGTACCACACCCCTATATGTGAGGTGCATCTTAATGTGCTACACTGATGTGCAGACAATACCGTTAATGACCCATTATACTGAATCCTTGTTCATATGCACAGTCGTTAAATTCATTGACATCTGGATATGATGTATTGAGTGGAATTACAAGGAAAGCAATCGCGTCTTTTTCAGTAAGTAAAAATTTGTTGCTATTAATATGATGTAACTGTAATGGGTCATTTGTATGCAACCTTTCTATTTTCCTTGCACACTGCAGCATGTTTTTATTGCTCACCTCTGGTAGCTGTCTCTGTGTGAAACAATATAATAAGCATCCTTGCTGAAGAACCACTACAAGAAAGTCAACCACACAGTACACATGTAGCATACATAGTTCTCAGTAAAAGTTGTTTGAGAGCTCCGTCTATAGCCTGCTGCTCAGATGGGAGAAGTAATACATAATCCCTGTTGCTGGGGAAGAAGAACAGCCTGCACATGTAATAAACATACAGCATACGGCTAGGGCATCTAGTATTAAATGTAAAAACGATGTGTGGCCCCTCTAGAATCCATACCAGACTTATCTGAGAATGTAAGGGAAGATCTCATGCAAAAACAAAAAAATGTGGGGCTTCCCCCTTCAGATCAGATTCTTCCCTTCATATTAGAAGCCCATTTCACATCAGGAACTCCCTCCTTTCACATCAGTGCCCTCTACTTTCACATCAGGAACCACCCCCCTTCACATCAGAACCCCTCTTTTCAAATCTCCCGCAGCCGCCGCCCTCACCCCATCAGCGCCCTCGGGCGGCCGCTTGCCTTGCGGTAGGGTCGAGCCTGAGTAGGATAAGCTGTATGCAGGCCTGTTTACTGGTGAAATGTCATTAACCGTTTCCTCCAATCATCTTCTCTGAGCAGTTTCACATGGATCTGAACTGTATATGCGGTATGAATTTACAGTCCAGCCTAGTATGATAGATCTGAGAGGAAATAACTTTGAGGAAATGGGTCTTAACATAGGACAGAAAACAGTTTAAGTAGGACAATTGGCTGCTAGCAAAGACATACTGAAGAGTTCTAAAAAAAAAAAATTGTATACAGGCCTTCCAACATAATACTCGGGCACACAACAGTGTCTTTTTCCTTCACAAATCTAAGTTGATGTAGAAGTGTGTATATTGAATCTCTTGGTTACTAGGTAGACTGATAATAACTCACAATGAAGGTTGGACATGTAGAATGTGGGTTCTCCGAAAATACAGAAAGAATGGGTAGTCTTGATAAAATTGGGGTTCTTTGGTAACCTGTATAGTGTAAATGACAGTCACAATATTGTCACATACTTAAAGTGACATTAAACGCAGGAGATAAGTCTTAAAACTACATTCAAGTACCTTAACTATTAACAAAAAAAATAGTTTTATGTGCACAACTCAGTGGTAGATCCTCAAATCATCTCTGAATTGGTGCTGACACTGTCCTTCCTTCTGGAAGTTGGCTACTTTTCTTCTCCTTGGTCCCTGTGTGTGTGTTGTTAAGTATCCACCGCTCCAAGCTCACTCCTGTGATAAACTAAAACCTTAATACAACTAGCAAACGAAACGTCAGATTTAAGCTCATCATGGGAGCGAGCTTGGAGTGGTGGCTATTTTACAACACACACAGGGACCATGGGAAACAAAAGTAGCCCCACCCTCCAGCTATAAAGCTGTGAATGTGACTTTCAGCACATACTGGTCTGAGCCAATTGCTGTCATTTATAAAGGTGCCCATACACCTTGCGATTATCGTACGATAATCGCGGGAAATACCGCGATCATACAATAATCGCAAGGTGTATGGAAGGCGTGCGGCCGTTTTTACTGTACGGTCGCACGTCTTTTGTCGAACCAGCATGCTAGAAAACCCGCCGGGAATCGTACGATTGTCAGCGGGTTTCTAGCCTGCTCGTTCGACAACTGCGGAACGGGCCGGTGTGCGCATGCGCACACTGCCCGTTCAGCATTGCGGTCATCGGAAGCTTGCCCCTCAGCGGGGTGGGCTTTCGATGATTGCAAGTACGATCTGCCTGTCCAAGATGGACAGATTGTACGAGCTTTTAATAAGTTTACGACCATCGCAAGGCAAAAGTCTTGCGATAGTCGTAAGGTGTATGGGCACCTTAACACTTGCACCTGGAAGATTCACCTATAGGTAATGGTTGATAAATGTTAAATTGGCTGCTTTATAAATATGCCCTCTAGTATAAATATGTCGTAACAACAATAATATCATGTTTCCTATAAACATTGTATGCGTGCATCATACACACAGGAGACACAGAGCAGGATCCAGATGTCAAAATGACAGCCAGGTCTTGCAGGTTATCCTAGTAGAACAGCCATGGTGGGGAGGAGGGACAGCCAAGAAATAAAAATTAAATTTTTTAGGATATACCTCATATGCCCAAGGTCCACAACTGCTTCCTTCCTCTACTCCACGAGCATACATACATTTTCTATCAAGTAGACCATAAGGCCCTGTAGTTGCATTAGCACAACATAGAAATTGATTAGGTTTACTCTTGTTTTTATTCAAATAATTTTTATTTAAGTATAATGAAAGAACAATAAACTGAGAACAACAAAGTGCAGTTGTAGAACAACAGGTGTAAAGAGAACAATACGACAGCATCATAAGACACAGGGAAGGGGGAGAGAGGCCACCCAGTAAAAACAAAAGTGCATTTGTTTACGGGTATCCTGTCACCGAAATCTGCATAAACCACATTGGTAGAGGAAATAAACATTGTGCTAAAATATGAAGAAATCACAATTGGTGACAGGCCTCAGCAGGAGAGGAGAGAAATTAAAGTGCAAGGGTTCCTGGAAAAGAAGTCTTAATAGGGCAGGACACATCAAGCTAGGGGGTAGCAGTAGAAAGTTCGAAGGAGGTGGGGTGGAAGGGGGAGGGGGTGTAGTAAAGTAGGTCGGAGGACGGGGGCTGGACCAAATAGTTGAGATGCAGAGTTTTGCTGTGATCTGCCAAAGCTAGTACCATGAAGGGGAAGAAATGGTGTTCAGGTAGCACTAGGCCCAGTAGAGGAGTCGGGATTGCTCTTTTTACATCCCAAAAGCTTGGAAATCCTTCGCATCTATAAATCCTGGATGTAGCATTTCTTGATGCAATCCTATTGGTGGAACCGTGGGAGGTAAAGAGCAATTGTGGAAAAACACAGCATTCACTGCTATGTGACTTGCATATCCCTAAGGAAATTATGTTCTCATGTTGCCACTATGCTACAGTCTGATTGTGCAGTCTACCAACAACTTTGTGATATGAGCACTTATCTAAGCAATGCGTTCTTTGCACTACCTAGTTGGTAAATCTAAAAGAGATTGTACAATAAGATTGTCAGATGGCTGGGTAACAGGGAGTGATCCTAAATGGCTCAGTGAGCGTCGGTGATTGTTAAACTCCTTGGACAATCTGGACAAAGTGGTTTGTTGCTAATAGTGATCTATCAGTCTTCATCTTATAACTGTGAAAAGCAAGAAATCTGGCACAATGGGAAAACACTTAACTGTCTTTAGGTTTCATTTTCTTCATACATAGCCCTTAATGACTAAGGGTAAAGATTTCCAAGAGTAGATTTCCTAAGATTTCATCTCTCGTGGCTGTCATACAGCAATTTTATAAACTACAATTTAGGAGAAAGTCGGACATTTCAGTTGTAAAAAGTGCTTCCCTTGTTACATGTCACTGAATGGACGGCACTGGTCTCCTGACACTCCCGAGAGCTTTCAGTGCCATTCAGCTGTCAAACGCTGCATTGAAAGACACCATTGTACCACACCCCTATATGTGAGGTGCATCTTAATGTGCTACACTGATGTGCAGACAATACCGTTAATGACCCATTATACTGAATCCTTGTTCATATGCACAGTCGTTAAATTCATTGACATCTGGATATGATGTATTGAGTGGAATTACAAGGAAAGCAATCGCGTCTTTTTCAGTAAGTAAAAATTTGTTGCTATTAATATGATGTAACTGTAATGGGTCATTTGTATGCAACCTTTCTATTTTCCTTGCACACTGCAGCATGTTTTTATTGCTCACCTCTGGTAGCTGTCTCTGTGTGAAACAATATAATAAGCATCCTTGCTGAAGAACCACTACAAGAAAGTCAACCACACAGTACACATGTAGCATACATAGTTCTCAGTAAAAGTTGTTTGAGAGCTCCGTCTATAGCCTGCTGCTCAGATGGGAGAAGTAATACATAATCCCTGTTGCTGGGGAAGAAGAACAGCCTGCACATGTAATAAACATACAGCATACGGCTAGGGCATCTAGTATTAAATGTAAAAACGATGTGTGGCCCCTCTAGAATCCATACCAGACTTATCTGAGAATGTAAGGGAAGATCTCATGCAAAAACAAAAAAATGTGGGGCTTCCCCCTTCAGATCAGATTCTTCCCTTCATATTAGAAGCCCATTTCACATCAGGAACTCCCTCCTTTCACATCAGTGCCCTCTACTTTCACATCAGGAACCACCCCCCTTCACATCAGAACCCCTCTTTTCAAATCAGAAGCCCCCTTTACATTAGGATCCCCCTCCTTTCACAATAAAATCCCTCCTTTCACATCAGAAGCCCCCTTTACATCAGGAACCCCCTCCGTTAACATCAGAGCCCATCTTTTCATATCAGAAGCCCCCTTCACATCAGGAACTTCCTCCTTTCACATCAGAAGCCCACTTCACATCAGAAGCGCCCGTCACATCAGGGACCCCCTCCTTTCACATCAGAAGCCCCCTTTACATCAGGAACCCCCTCCGTTCATATAAGAGCCCCATCCTTTCACATCAGAACCTATCTTTTCACATCAGAAGCCCCCTTCAGATCAGGAACCCCCTCCTTTCACATCAGAACTCCTCTTTTCACATTATGAACCCCCTCCTTTTCTCATCAGAGTCCCCTCCTTTACATCAGAAGCCCCCTTCACATCAGGAACTTCCTCCTTTCACATCAAAACCCCTCTTTTCACATCAGAAGCCCACTTTACATCAGGAACCCCCTCCTTTCACATCAGAAGCTCCCGTCACATCAGGGACCCCAGTCTTTCAGAAGCCACCTTTACATCAGCAAACCCCCTCCTTTCACATCAGAGTCCCCCCTCTCACATTAGGAGCCCCCTTCACATCAGAGCACTGTCCTTTCACATCATAGTCCCCCTTCACATCAGGAGCCCTCTTTACATCAGAAGCAATCCCTTTACATTAGAGCCCCTTTCATATCAGCGTCCACCCCCCTTTCACATCAGAAGCCCACAATCAGAGTCTTTAGTCCCCCCTTCACATCAGAGTCCTCAGTCCCCCCTTCAAATCAGAGGTCTACTATGAAATCAGGAGCTGCAGCATGACAGAGGACGGGAGGAGGAGCAAGCCTGGGCTGAGGTGAACTTCCATTCTTTCCTGAATGGATCTCACCCTCCCTGGATTACCATCATTGATTTGCATGGTGCTGGCAGCTCAGGCACCCCTAAGGCAGCCAGAAGACACCCCAGTGTACAATGGCACCCTGGTCAAGAAAGGCTGAGTTAAAGTATATGTAAACCCCAAAACTAAAATCTTATGTAGCCCCTTCCATCCTAAGTAGAGTGGCTACCTAAATTGAGTGCTGCGAGCAGTGTAATCAGTCTGGCTGGTTTGTAGTCTGTGATCATTTGGTTAAATATAGGTGTTCTGCTTATTGATTGCACCTGTTAGTGGGGTGTGACCCTGCCACAGAGTGGGGCAGCCAATAGGGGAACATTAGGAGTATCTAATCCTCACCAGCCAATCACTAGGAGTTTCATGGCCAGTGGCGCATGCTGGGGAAGTGCATAAATACTTAGGAATTGCCATCTGCTTGGGCAGTCCACTCCCCGGCTTGGCCTGGGGGTGGGACAAGGATGGAAAAGCTGACTGTGCCTTAAGCCTGCAGGAGGCCCACATGTGGACTCGGGTGGGGTCTGGAACTGTCTGAGAAGGAGAACCAGAGGAGCCCTATGCATGCTGGAGGTGCCAAGAAGACCAGGATGGCATGGACCTCAGGAACAAGTTTGGTGTCTCTCTCCCAGTGAAGATCCCATGCGTATCCTCTATTCTGCTGCTGCTCTACTACACAATGTCACCTTCTGTTCAACTAAAGTATTCCTGCCCTGTGGAAGCTGGAAGGGATTGGTGAGTCTGGAGTCTACTTTCGCTATGGATGTCTGAGGCCTATACCCTCTCTCCCAGTTTGGTTGTTCTTTAATAAAGCATCTAAAAAGACCTTAAAATGACTGGCACCCAATTTACTGTTTACATCCCGCAACCCGGCTAAGCATCCACCCCTGAGAGTGAAATGTCCACCCTCCCAGCCTTTGGGAGTCCAACACAGGCGGGGGCTACACTTATATAATCATTAACATGTTTATGTAATTTTCAATATTTATTTTTAATCTCCAGTTTTATGTAAATTAATACCTGGTGATTCTGCCATTAAGGTTCCACTTCAGGCACTTCCTATCACAGAGTGACTACTCTCTGTCCCTGTCTCCCAGTTGTGCTCCTGGATTGTCACTCTGTAAAGGTGCCCATACACTGCACGATTCTCGTACGAGAATCGCGGGAAATCCCACGATCGTACAAGAATCGTGCAGTGTGAATGAAGACATGTGACCGTTTCTACTGTACGGTCGCACGTCTTTTGTCTAAGGAGCACGCTAGAAAAACCCACCGAAAATCTTAAGATTTGCGGCTGATTTGAAAGGTGCTCAGGAGACAAATGCCGAACGGACCGTTCAGCATTGCGGTCATTGCAAGCACGATCTGCCTGTCCAAGATGGGCAGATCGTACGTTTTTTTAATTACTTTACAACCATCGCAAGACTAAGGTCTTGCGATGGTTGTGAAGTGTATGGCCACCTTAACACAGGCTTCCAATATACACTACAGACATTATGTAGGCATTGTCCACAGTTGTCACCATTGGGTAACCCACCAGGGAAACACCATGCAGCCATTGCTGGTTTTTAAAATAAAATCTTAGGGGTCTATTCACGAAGCTGCCGAGGGCAGCCGAGTGAATGACCGATCTGAAGTGAAGTGAGCCGAACTCAGTTCGTCTATTCACATCAGGCTGGTACGGCTGATTTCAGCCGCATATCGGCTGAAATCAGCCGTACATCGACTTGCTTCGAGTAGCTTCGGGTCGGCATGTTCGGCCGACCCGAAGTGCAGAAGGAGTTCGACTCAGCCGATCCAACATTTGGATCGGCTGAGCCGAACCTCCGGCAGGCTTCTCACTGCTGTTCGGGCTATTCTTAAACATGCCGAACAGCAGTGAGTGAATAGCCGAATGCCGCTGAGC
>NW_017306412.1:7924-12399 GCF_000935625.1 Nanorana parkeri | reverse complement strand
TTAGCAGTTAACCAGGGACGCTGATCTCTCTGAAAGTGGCCGGAGCCAGCCGTAAGATCACGCTCGGCCAGCTTCGGCTTTCAGCACGGCTCAGCCGAGCCGATGCATATGCGTTCGGCTCGGCTGAGCCGCTCGGCCATGATCGGGAGCTGTACGGGCTATTGTGAATTGTGGGTCCTGGGGCCGAAGCTACGGCCAGATCCTTCAGCAGCTTCGTGAATAGACCCCATAGTTTTCACCATTGTTTTTCAAACTTTTTGCATGTCAGTGCTGGTAATCTCCTGCAGCCTTTTTGCAGCAACTTCCTGTAGGAGACCAGTAGCAGTGAGATGTAAAAAAAGATTTTTTTAAAATTAAAAACTAGAATTTTTGTGTTTTTTATTGAAGTATTTATAAATACACAGTGCTTTAGCGAACTAAATGTCATTTGTGGGGGTTTAAATTTACTTAAAATTGCCTCAAATATGTTTAATAAAAATGTGAATGATCTGTTACTGGAGTTAATTGAAACAAAAATTGACAACAAATTCATGGTACATATTTCCAGCAATAGATACAAGGATATGCAGATCATTCTGCATAAGTAAACACAATCATTTAAAGCTCATCTTTAGTAGAAAAAAATGGAATCCATGGAACCTTTACAGATACTAAGTTGACGGTGAAATTACTAACCACCATAGACAAATTTTAGAAAGTTGGGGAACCGTGTATAAGGCTCATTCTAACATCATTTGACCATCGCCTGATAGACTTAACCCCCCCATTCTTGGTGAATGTGAACTGGGGTCATCCATAAGTGCCCTAGTGATGCCGCACTCCCTCTGGCCCTCTCCTGCCCTTTTCAGTCTTCCTCTGTTATTCCGTTTTCTTCCACTCTCTGCAAGTACCTGGGGTGAATAGTTCATTTTCAGCAATGATACTCGCACTGACAATATGAATGTTAATACTGTTAATTTTGGAGATTTCTAACCATTTGGCTTTCTGTCTGAACACCTGTTACGTTTTTACTGCTGTCTGTGTCCCCGCTAGGGAGATTCACCCTCTCTTTGTCTTGGTGACTCTTATCACTGAAAGCAAAAGTGAAAGACAATCCCCAAATTTTGGGTTGTCATCTGAACAGGATGGGAAATGTTCCAATGGGGACACTAGTTCTTGTGGCTATCAAACAGGAAAGAAAAGGAAATCCCCTTACTGGAACACAGATGGCAAAAAAAAGCTGACGGGTTAGAACTAGAGATGCACTGATACGAACACTAGTACTCGTACAAGTCCAAATGCTTTGATACTTACCTCCGATACTGGAACTTCCGGTCAGAGGGAGATCTCCCTCTGACCGCAAGTGCCGAGGGAGCATGAAGCCGGCTTCCTTTCCAAACAGGAAGCCTGGCAGTGGGGTAGGACCCGGCTTTCTGATTGGCTAGGAAGCCAAATTCACTAGTTGCTAGGCAGCCTGGTTTCCTAACCAATCAGAAAGCCGGGCAGCGTGTAATGGCCCGCTTCCCGGCTTCCTGCTTGGTCAGGAAGCCAGGCTGTCTAGGAACAAGTGAAGCCGGCTCCCCAGCCAATCAGGAAGCCGGGAGAGGGGTTATGACCTGATGCCCTGCTTTATGATTGGCTAGGAAGCCGGCTACACTAGTTGGTAAGCAGCCTGGCTTCTTAACCAATCAGGAAGTCGGGTGGCATGTCATGACTCGCATCCCGGCTTCCTGATTGGTCAGGAAGCCACTTAACCTAACAAGTGACGGCGGCTTCCTAGACAATCAGGAAGCCTGGAGGTGGGTCATGATGTGCCGCCTGACTTCAGCCTCGGCAAGTGAAGCAGGTGTTCTTTCGCTAGAACACCAGGTAATCAGGAAGCTGGGGGACGGGTCATGATTATCAGTGCATCCCTTATTGGAACCCTCCCTTACTCTTTTCAAAACTATTAAAAAAATAAGTTTTGACTTCAGTTCTACTTCTGCTTCGGAGTTCTACTCAGTCACTACTCAATGAAATCTTTTTAATGTTGCCGCAATTGTCACCATCACTGACAGCTTGATCTGCATGCCATTGTAGGGGAAAGCATAGGCAATAGCACTTAAACCATCTTGAATATGTCAAATGTCTTAAAGGGTTAGTTCATATTTATATTTATTTTTTATAAATCCATTAACCTTATATTTTACAAAATGATGCCTTCCATTTCTAAAAACGATGCTTATTTATTAATTCTTCTACTGTGGGCTCCCCCTCTCCGTCCCCAACTACATAGCAGGACGGACAGTTTGATGTGTGGCCCCAGCTTCTCATGAACAAGCACTTGGCTAGGAGAACTTGGCTTCCTAACCACGACATGTGCAGTCCACTTACTCTTGCAGCTGCGGCTGAACGTAGTCTTCCGTGACTGAGAGAGAAAGTGGACTGCTCATGTGTAATTAGCCAAGCCGAGTTCATGAGGAGCTGGAGCTGCACATCCATTGACTGGTCTGTAGTCCGGATGCATAGGAGCAGCATTATTAAAAAGTCCGAAACATTTTTAAAAACAGAAGGTAGCTTTTGAAATTTGTATTTTAAGATGAAATGTTAATGGACTTTAAAAAAAACAAACAAACATTAAAGGCGAACTAACCCTTTAAGCTGGCCATAAATGAATAGAATGAATAAATTGCAACAGATTCCTCTATACACGCTAAAGAGCACCGACGGACAAATCTCCCCCACTTCAAGCCCCACAGACGCTCACTGCTTTCAGAATACCCTGATTGGTTGCAGTCACTTTTTTGTTTCGGTGTGGCTCCTTCGACAAAAAGTCAATTGAGTAACTGACTTTGGTCGAGCCGGCAGGGTTGTCCATTGTTAGAATTTTGGATGATTCCTATAAATTGGACAAAATTCTAACAGTGTTTGGCCAGCTTAAATCACATACTCATCAATTTGTCCCCTTTTATATGACTAATCAGTTTTGGTTGTCTATATTGCACACTGTTATACATTTTTCCAAGTTCAGCACATTGGGCCATTACTCTTATCATAGGTAGTCGCGCTCCTCAAAAACGTGTTTTTTGTTGGTCTTAAATCACATACATGTCATACCAGAATCCAATATTTTTCACAACAGTGGTCCTATGCTAGAGTTTACTGAGAGCAGAGTATTGGGTACCTTCTGGGGTTTCTCACCTCAAAGGGTATCTTGCCAGAAGTATTGGTAGAGGTATCTGCAGCGGGACGCCCCTGGTTACAGCCATATTTAGGGTGTAGCATTAAACATAGTCACATTCCCCACACTCAAACCACCACCCCACGTGAATCGCTAGGTTCTTCTCCCTGCAACATGCTTTTTTAAATTTGACCTTGGCTCTGCCCACCAGCCGCATCATCCATTAACAGATCCATTGAATGGCTCTGGGAATGGAGAGACTACAAGTCAAATTTTCTGCCATGGCAGAGAAACTCCGAGATGTCAGTGGAGTACAGGTGCGATGGCATCACCACACTTGTAGTCCATGAATTACTTCTTGCAGCCCCATAAAAGAAGGTCCGTACTTCAGTTTAAACCAGGGGCTGGAGAAGGAGTCGGAAAATAAAAGGAAAAAAGCCTAAAAAAGAAAATTAATGCATATTTTATAGTGTCATTTACCTAGAAATACATGCCTGAGGATTACTTTACTGCTTCCTGTTAAAGGCAGGTCAGACAGCTCCCACTCATGGTCATGTGAGGGAATGTATCAGGAAATCTAATATGACATGATAACAAAAGAAACAAGGAATGCTTACCAAGAAATGACGGGGCGTGGGTGAACTGTTCTTTACTCAGCACTGGCATGTGCCAGTGCTGAGTATCTTCCTGTAAAATGCACTCTCATATGACTCAGGGCATGTTCCAGGCAGTGACAGACCACACTGCCTTCTGAGTCAGGACTGATCTACAAAAAAAGATCGAATACTAAGTGAGAGTGTAGCAACCACTAACCCCTGGGATGTGGGCGAGGCCCCCAAGACAACTCAGTTGGCTAACATCTCAAATCCTTGACTCTTTGCTGGGTAGAAGAAATTGGGCACCAGAACATTTAAAGAATTTATTAAGGCACAATAAACTCTGTGAGAGTGGGTTAGGGCACAGGATACCCAAAAAGTGAAAAACTCCAGCTGTCTCTGTTATAGACATGTGCGATTCGTTTCGTTCCGAATCGAAATTCGGACGAATTTTCAGAAATTCGGACATTCGGATGTATCCGAATTCCGAATTACAGACATAACGAATGCAAACGAATCCGAATTTCCATTTCCGAAATTCGGTAGCGTTAGTACGAACGTTCGTTTCGTTTTCTGTTCTTATTCGTTTCTTATTCGTTTCGTTCGTTGGAGCAAAGTGACATTAGAGAAGGAGAAAAATATTTTTTCCCCCTCAAATGTCACTTTTGCTGCAAACGAACGAACGAAACGAATAAGAAACGAATAAGAACAGAAACGAAACGAACGTTCGTACTAACGCT
>NW_017306412.1:0-6492 GCF_000935625.1 Nanorana parkeri | reverse complement strand
TTCGGTAGCGTTAGTACGAACGTTCGTTTCGTTTTCTGTTCTTATTCGTTTCTTATTCGTTTCGTTCGTTGGAGCAAAGTGACATTAGAGAAGGAGAAAAATATTTTTTCCCCCTCAAATGTCACTTTTGCTGCAAACGAACGAACGAAACGAATAAGAAACGAATAAGAACAGAAACGAAACGAACGTTCGTACTAACGCTACCGAATTTCGTCCGAATCCGAATTCCGAATCCGAATTGACTTTCACACCCGAATCCTGAAAAACGAAATAACACAAATCCGAATTTAAAACTAAACGAAACTAATTTTTTGGCAGTGCACATGTCTACTCTGTTAGGAACAGTCAATACAGAAATAAAAAACTCTAGGAGGAGACTGGCAATCTGTATTCTTCAGACTGTTCTTCAGACTCTTGAGCAGCTTCAAGCAGCACAACAATACTTTTTTGTTGAGACACCAGACTTCCTGCAATGTCCTACTTCCAAGCTCTCCAGCACACCTCTTGTGGTCCGTCCTCTGGTGCTCCAACAAGTCTCCAGCTTCAATCCTCATGAATGTACCCACCAGCAAGGCAGCGCAAGCCCTTCAAGCCCCCGGACTCAGGCTTGATCTTGGCTTCACTCTCCCAGGCATTACGCCTGGAAACCAGAGGCTTCTAACACAGCCTTCTTTAATGGAAGTCCAGGTCCGAGAGGCAAGGACAAAAGACTGTTTCTAGAAGGACACCTCAAATATTTATGTCCTTCCTCAGTATGGACCACTGGCAATACATCTCCTAGTGCTTGGTCAGGGAGACATAAAATCTGAATTATTGTATCTTCTTGCTCTATTGCCTGGAATGCTCCCCAACAACAGGCAGAAGCAAACAATAATCTGAGTTTTGTGAAAACCCGACTAAAATAGAACTATAAGAATTCAAAGCTCAGGCTGACTACAGCCTAGCTGCACTACTAAATTTAAACTAGGGACACTCTGCTCATGGCATGGTTGCATCAAGAGAGAACTGATAACCTGCCTAGCAGTACTGCACTGAGGACACTCTTTGTGACTGCTTATAACTCCTCCGTTCAAAAAAAGCAGGAACATAAAAAAGAGAGTGAGCTTTTACTAAGGAGATTGAGATTATTCAACTAGCAAAGTGAATGTTTGCTTTGGAAAGTGTATGTTCAGTTTAGTAAGGTATTTTCCTTGTATGTGATTGTTGAAGTGAACACCGCTTTAGATTTTTTTGACCAAACTGTAAGCAAATATCACTTTGCTGAGTGTACAGTCTCTATTCCTCTAGTAAATCAAACCCCACTATCAAAGCAATTGCAGGAACGGTAGTGAATTCACCTGTAAAATGTATACAAATAATAACACTAAGGGGACAATTTATCATTGTTTTCACCCAAGATTCATACAACTTTTACCAACGGTTCACACATATTTGGAAATGAAAATGCTTGAATATTAGGTAAGAGTTGGGTAAGTATGAAACAGAAATATTATTTTTATTTAAGGTTAAGTATGTTATGCATTTGAGGCAGTATTCACTTGGATAATTTTACTTTTAGTAAACGTCAAATGGCAAAACTTCCCCCATGAAAAGACTGTCCATAATTGGGTCAAAAGATAGATGTCCTTTCCATAGGAATGACTGGAGATTGTGGTGGGGCAGCTAAGTGTAAGATCCGGGGTAATCCCGGTCAGGGCCCACCTTACCATCTTGTCTTGAATTGTATTCTGATTGTAATGTCTTCCTTATATTGTATTGCGCAAACTGCTGGCGCTATATAAATCCTGTATAATAATGAAAGGATGGGCATATAAAAGATAAGTGTACTGCAAATGCAGTTATTCTTTAAGCAAGTTACATTTATTTTTAGGTTTGTGTGTTGCTTTGCATGTCTTACATTTCTGACATCTTTTAGTATTATCCTATGACCGCTAACTGGAGAAAAGCCAGAGGCTTGGGTGAACATCAGTATACTAAGGCAAAAGCAATCCTTGCCCAATAAAAAAGTTCATCTTGTCTGTCCTAATGTGTACACAGATGTTCCAGTCTGACTGGCCAGAAATGACTGTGCATATTTCTGTTTCAAATGCTCTTTACATTTTACATCTGTGTATGTTGATATTAAAAACTATAGTCTTGTTTGTCTCTGCTGTAAAAATGTTAAACTATATCAGAAAGATCACCATGACAGTCCTGACATAGGACTGCCCTATTTTGTGAAGTTTAGTACATGCTTCCTTATCCTTTGCTCAGCTCCCCTGCCGCATGCTGGTCCTCATCCAAAACTGTCAGTTGTTCAGCAGAGCTTAGTTATTTCTCCTCCATTGATGGGTCAGGTGTAGCTTGTTCTTCGCACATGTCCTTCTTAGTTCTCCTCTAATATTTATTTGGGTGTCACTTCTCCTCCTTTAGATGTCTGTTTCATTTGCACTCTTAGCATTACTCATTTTTCCTTTATGGAATAGTCAGCCATGTATCTCCTACCTGCATATCAGACATCCTTCTCCTTTCTGTGTTTTCCAACCGTCCATCTTCTCCCTCAGTGGCAGCCGATCTTTTCCTCCCTCAATGTCAATTTTATTTCTACACCCTCTCTATGCAGGTAACAGGACAGCTGTTATGCAGGCAGGAGAAACGTGGTTGATATACATGCAGGAGAAGGCCTGCGGTTTAGGAAGGACATGCAGGAGGACTAAGATGCAGCTCATTATAGTCCCCAAGTTTGAATTGAATCCTTTCAAATAGGGTGTATCGCCTGCAAAGACTGGGCCAAGCATTGTCACCGTAAGAATGGTCATAGATGGACACATTTCTAACCATGAATGGCAAGCAAATAAAAATCTCTATATTTTGTAAAGATTGCTGCTCGTACCAGGACCCATGCCAATGTATGAGCTGGCAAAAGTTTGTTCAGTGTTCTATGGTAAATGGTCATCCAGAAATTTTGCAACATATGCTATTGAAAAAGGCATATCATTAGTTTGCTCCTGAAGCCTTATACTCTAAATGTTGGAAGCAATTCTTAGACCCAACTGATTGTATTATTTATTATCCATTTAGGCCATATGAGCTGCTATATATCTGAATGTATGAAACCAAGATGCGCCACCATTAAATAGTAGAGAAAATGACTTATTACTCAACATTGACCTTAGAAACTTCACTATGATCATAGCCAACCTTTACCTTAATTTAGCTTTGGTCATACATCCGGACTGAGTAGGCTTCCCGACCTTAAGGCCCAAAACAACACCACCAGAGCCTTAAGGCTGGGTTCACACCTGGGCGTATGGAATATGCGCGTTTGCCGCACGTTTTTACTGCGATTTGCAGTAAAAGAAATGCGCGACAAAACGCTCGTTTACGAGGGCTATCCGGCTGTATCCTAATGTTTGGGCGTAGGGTGTTTTTCAGTGTGTTCCTACGCGCTGTAAAACGCCCAGGTGGGAACCATGCCCATAGGCAATTAATGGTTTTCACATGTTGAGTGTTTTACAGCGCGTAGGAACGCGCTGTAAAATGCCCAGGTGTGAACCAGGCCTTAATGTGATCCACTTGGTGCATTCCAACAAAACCCCAACTATGCTTTTCTTCCCCTTGATCTTTATCCTCTCAGGAGAACCTCATATGCACCATTAGAGCCAATCCCAATACTCAGGGTCAACAGAGAGGCCCAGCACAAAATAAAGTAATGGGTTTTGCGGATGATCTACTGTTTCTCATCACCTACCCAAAAACTTCCTCACCCAACCAAATTGCAGAATATAAAACCTATGGAACCTTAGCCAACTTCACAATCAATCTACAAAAATCTGAGGCCCTAAATATCAATCTCCCTCAAAGTAGACTACAGAATCTTTCAACTAACTTTCCATTTAAGTGGGCTACCAGAAACATTTAGCACCTTGGGACCCATGTAACCCCCACCGCTATTTTTCCTTTGAACCCCCACCCCCTTCGTGGGGACAATTAGGCAGGACCAAAAGTGGTGGAACTTAATGTTCTTCTCTTGGTTTGGCTGGAATAGTATCTGAAAAATGAATATATTATCCAGATTATTGGACCTACTCCAAACCTTAACAATACCCATTCCAACTACTTTTCTGAAAACTATTAGGGGTGAGTTCAGTCAATTCATATGGGTTCAAAAAGGTCATAGACTAAATTATACAATTGCAGTCAAAATCGGAGTGGTATAGATTTCCCAGACCCCCTCTCATATTGTAAGGCCATGCACATGTCTAGGGTACTTGATTGGGGCAGAAATTATCCAACCAAATGCTGACTTCAACTTGAACAAACCAGCACTGACATACCATTTTGTCACCTGCCATACATTAAAATAATTCCCATTGTTTGGGCCCACTTTCAGGGTCATCCACCTAATGGGCTCCCCTCTTGTAATAACCCAAAACCCATCCATTATAATCCCAGTCATAGGCAACCTAAAATTCCCCCCTGGTATGCAAGATGGTACTTTTACCATAACTACGTGCCCAGCAGACCAAACATAAGCAATTCTGCAAAAGAGAGGGCTAAAAATAATTTCACAACATCCAACCAATGACCTCTCCTCCTCTCCCCCAGCTAGAGTTCCGGCCTTTCACCAACTGATGTCTCCTCTCCTTTCAAGACATTTTGTCTTCAGACAGAGCCATTAAGACATGGGCTATCTACATCCTAATTTCTTCTCACACCTCCCTTCTACCCAGCCTCCTTTCCGAAGTGGGAAAGGGAACTGGGCACCACCACTCCGGAACAAAAAGATCACATTCTTTAATCCACCAATAAAGCCTCTATCTCCGGTAGAATCCAGAAAAGTTAAACTTCTCTCCAGATGGTACAGAGTGCCGTCCGTGTTTCATAAATTCTACTAGCAATGCTCCCAGTTGGTACTGCCTAAAAAGCATATGTAGTCTGTTATATATATTTTTGCAATGCTGAACTCTCAAACAGCTCTGGGAGGAAATTATTTCAATCATATTTAAATGAACATATGTTGACCTAGATGACAACCCAGAAGCTATCCTCCTCTTGACCCCCATACTGAAGAAGGGATGTAAACAATCTCTGTTTATCCATCTGATCAATGCAGCAAGGGCATGTATTCTCTTGCAAAGTAAATCATCAACCCCCCTTTGGTCGGTATGTGGATTGCTAAGGTCTTATAAACTCAAACTATAGAAGATTTAACAGCTTCCTTTAGCCACCATGAGGACCTGTTTGTTTGTCAAGCTTGGTTCTACTGGATTGAGTACACTTGCTGTCCTGAATATCATGAGACCCTTTCCCCACTCTTAACCAGTCACAGTAAGAAACTATGCTCCCCCCTATCTTGCTTAAGTCTTAGCCAGCAGTGGAGGGAGGTAGCCTGAAGCATTTAATATGAGTGGAAAATGTATTTAATTACCTTTCCTCGTTTCTACATGGCAGCATAGATATGGTTATAGCCTCGCCCCCTCAATAACCCACAGGACCAGAGCTATTGGTATGTGTTTGAAGTTACCCATATGCAGTCACATTCACTCCTTAGTACTGGATTGACCCAGTCTTGCTGATGACCATGGGGCCTTAGGGAGAGCTTTGTTCTCTTTCAGCTATTTATTTGCCATATGTATGCCGCTATGTAAGCAACAGTAAAAAAAACAACTGAAAATTGAATTCATACTTACTGTGCTTTTCTTTTTCTAGCGCCTATCTATGGAAGCATACTATCCCACCCCTGTTGTTACATACATTTATGGGAATGACTGGTTATGGTCACTATATATATATATATATTACTACTGTGTAATTTGGCAGCATTGTCCCCTAGGACTCTCATCCAGGACAGTAGGACAGTAGTTTTACAGGGAAAGCACTGGCTTTTCAGGGTTATCTGGAATATGGCTGGGATCTAGGACCCTGGAGATTTTAAGGAGGGTTATTTAATAAGGAGCTGAAGGATACAGGCCATAGCTTCGGCTAATCCTTTGGTTCATTTCGTCTGCCGGAGCCCTTTGGTTCTGCGGGCAGGGGGCTTATTTGCATTGGGTTACTCTTTTAATTAGGGGCACCCAGATGCTGCCCCCCCTTGTGAATGAGTAAGGTGTACTTGTACTCCTACTCATTCACTAAATGGTTAAAGGTAAAGAGTAAACAAAGAGTAAAAAGTCCCTTAATTGAAAAAAAAATTGATCCAACAAAGTAATTCACATCAATCACAACGGCCAGCAATGTCAACGACAGCGCTGACTCGCTGAAATGAAAAAAACAAACGCATGCCCGCCAACCCATCCGCACCCGCCGAACGCACACAGCGCAAAATGACAGCTGCCATCCGAACGTATTTTGTTTTTTAAAAATGATTTTTTCTTGTTTTATTTTTTTATTTAGTCGAGTCGTTGTTGTCATGGACTCTGGATGTCGTGATTGACCCTGGATTACGTTGGTGGATCTATTTTTTTGGAGGTTTTTTTTAAATAAAAGACTTGTCAAAAACTTGTCTTTTGG
>NW_017306411.1:2115183-2119321 GCF_000935625.1 Nanorana parkeri | reverse complement strand
GGAGTGCCCATGTGGCCTCCAATACGTTGGAAGGACAAAACTTTTTAGCCTGAGTTCAGCAGCTTTTTTCCTTTTTGGTTTTAGAATTTTTAGCTCCGGGGTCATATTAATATCCATTTTAATTTTTAATCCATCTTAATTTAGTTTTACTATTTCCGTTAGCGCAAGTTAGTTTGGTTCACTTAAACTTAGCAAGGGCCTAATATACACACAGAAAAATACAACCCCCCCACACTAATACACCCCCCCTGCACAAATAAAATACACTCCCCCCACACACATAATACACTTCCCCCCCCCTTTCTAAGCCCCCCACACATTTGATACACTGCCCTCCACACACACTACACTGCCCTCCCCGCACATAAAATAATAAACTTCCTCCCTCCCTACAAAGCCCCCAGCACACATATTAATAAAGCCCCCCTCCCTCCTTTCCTTCCAAGTCCCCTCACCTGCTTTCATCCGTGCAGGGAGGAGGCACATCTTCATACCCTGATGATCTAGTGGTGATTAGTAGGTCTGCACTAGACCTTACTAGTGATCCATCATTCGGACGGAGCTCAGAACTGACAGAGCTCCGGCCGGAGCTGAGAGGAGCAGCTCTGCGGTCTGCATCCGTCGGAGATGCAGACCGTGTAGTTGCTCCCGCAAGTCGGGCATGCGGTCCGTGACCATGTGCCCCACTTGTCAGATGGCCACTTAGCACCGGGGGCCAGTACTGTGAGAGAAAGAGATCGCCGCTGTAGCGTCAGCGGCAGTTTTAAAGGGGTATCAGCGGGGGGGTAGCAAGAAATAACCTAGGGGGGGGCAATTGCCCCCCTGTAGAGACGCCTATGAGTGTAAACTTTGTACACTTCTAATAAAGTAAAAAAAAGTAAAGAGTAAAGTTTCTTCTGTCTACTTTTAACCTCCTTTTCACTTTGTAACAGTTTTATATTTTGGGGAAAGTTAATTGCAATCAAGTACATGAACACAAGTATAAGGAAAAAAAGAAACCGCCATAGACTTATTAAAAAGCTCTTTATTTGCCTCGCATGTTCTGTTCTAGTCAAAAATCAAAACATGTTCCATAATTTTAACAGACTTCAAAGAATATAATTTACTATATGCGGGAAGTTGTTTTATATGACACTATAGAATCTATTGGCTTGATTGTCGCTTTTGATTGATTATACACTTAAATAAGTGACTACATGCATGTCCTTATTGACGAATGTTGCAGATGAAAATTATAAAGTGAACTTGTGCCCAGACCATACACACCAATGTATTTAAATATTCTAAATATGCAGTAAAAGCACTTTAAAACAAACCTTTATTCACTTCTGTAGCAAGAGTCAGTGTGGAGAAATTTATCTTCAGATTTCACAACAGTGGTACTAACATCTTTGCTCTTTTCCTATTATTTTTTATTGCTACAGAATCTTGACAGCCTTCTAATGTACATTCTCCGGGAGTCTCCCGCTCCCGGCCACCAAGGAGAGAAACACTGCCTTTTTTTTTTTTTACATCAGCAGAGCCGCCGGCCAATAGAAAACTGTTGGGCAGAGCTAGCTGTCATTGCTAGCTCCGCACAATCGTTTTCTATTTATTTTTTTCTACTTTAAACAATTTCTGTTCTGCTTGGTACCACAGAGGGACCGAGCAGAAAAGCCGAGCCGAATGCCGATCAGCGGCATTAGGCTATTCACTCACTGCTGTTCGGCATCTAAAGAATAGACCGAATAGCAGCGAGTAGCTTGCCAGATGTTGGATCGGCTGAGTCCAACTCCTTCTGCACTTTGGGTTGGCTGACCATGCAGAGCATGTTTGGCCAGCCCGAAGCCACCCGATGTACTGCTGATTTCAGCCAATATACGGCTGAAATCATCAGCCGTATCAGCCTGAAGTGAATAGCCAAACAGCGTTCGGCTCACTTCGCTTTAGGTCGGTCATTCACTCGGCTGCCTACGGCAGCTTAGTGAATAGACCCCAGTGTTTCTAAGCTGTTAGAGGCCATCTAAAACCCAACTTCAGAGTCTTTGTTGTGATCTTTGAGGATCTTTAAGAATTACTTCACAATACACGAAGCTAGAAAGGTCAGATGGCTTGTTTTAAAGCTCTTTGATTGCTTGTTAAGAATATGTAAATATGTTAATGTCCATAGTCTGGGCACAGGTGTACTTTACTGGTAGCTGAAGAACTGCATCATAGCAAAAAGTAATTTTATAGCATCATGATTCAGCTGTGCAGCATGGAATCTTATCTTTTAGGAAAGTAAGCAAAATATTTACCTCTATGTGGATGAATACAGATACTAATTTCAGATGGTGTTGTATACCCTTGCAAAGCATTTACAGTTTATACTCTGCTTAGAATCTTATGTTTACCCCTGTCCACCCTTATATTTTGCTTTCAATAATTACTTTTCAAGTGAGTTTTTATCCTCCCTCATGGGATTATACAATAAACTTTTTAAACCATCCCACCTGTGGGAGTGCATATACCAAAATGGGTAGTTTTCAGTGCATGCAAGGTGCAACCTATTGGCTAAACCAAAGTCCCTCAGAGTGTTTCTAGGAAGTACTTTGTCCCTAACTGGTTAATTACATTAAAGCTAATTTTGCTCTAATTACGATCATTGTGTGATCAGAAAATATATTTATACATCTGCCAATAAATGTATGTGTTAAAGCCAGAAGTATTTGAATCATTATGGTTGTCAAGATGAAAATAAAATTTTAGAAAAATTAATTATTTTTCGATTAAAATTTAAGATAAAAATGCAGTAGAAATCATTGTGATACACATAACCACAGACAATTAAACCAGCCTTTAAAACAATACTTTTTCAACCATAGCTTAATCAACACGGCAATACTGAAAGAAATGTACGATTTGAACAGCTTATTATTGGCTGCATTACAAACAAGTTATAACTTGTCTCATTCTTACAGAAAGGAAAAGGCAGAACAAATACAGCCAGCAAAACAGGTTTCTGCATTTGAAAGGCTTCTTTTGTAGCTCTCTATGCTTTTACATTTTGATTTATTGTTTTTTCCTTTCCTTGTTTTCCCTTTTTTACCAAAATGATAGGAATTTGGTAAGAAATTGCTAGGGGTGAATAATCAAAATACAATGTATTTTGAAAATATTGGTTGAGATTGTGAATCCTCAGTGAATATTTTAGTCTATGGGCTTTACTGGCATGTACCAGTCTTGAAGGTGGGTAATGCAGGCTTACCTGGGGAGGCAAGAAACAAAGCCTAGTCATTTCCAAGGCACCCCTCATTTTTTGGACTTATGCAGCAGACTCCCAAGGGAGTAAGCCCCAGTTTAGCCCTGCTGAAGATGGCTGAAAGCAAGTACGAATGAAAGCCAAATCAACAAATAAGGAAGATGAGAAGTCAGGGACAGTCCAAAGGGCCGGATGATGGCAGACAGAGATGTAATCACAAACATATTGTAATTGCAAACAAGCAGGGTAATGACCAGCCAATCGATTAGCAAGGTAGCAGAAATCTGGAAGAGATTGAAGTAAGTTACTTGACAGAGGATGCACGAAAATGTTACCATAGGCAGGAACAGGTTACATTTTACACCAGGCTCATAAATGCAAGAAACTTATTTGCTAAAGAATCTTAATAAAGCTGAGCACCTGGAAAGTTCCAAGTAAGTAGTATTAAAGGAGGAACTATGGGGTGAGTGAATTACATTCATGCCCATAGTTAGAGCCAAAGTGTGACATTCTAGGGAAATAAGAATAGCAGTCATTCCTAGAATCCCTGAAAGTCCCTTACATGTTAACTTTTCTAGAACAAAAAGCATTCTCATTAGTTTTTTTTGTGAGGTGTCAGCTTTGATGTACTCGGCAGCAGTAGTGTGAGCCACAAAAGCAAGCTTGATCTATATCTATCTATATATATATAGCAATGATCTCTTAATATTAATTTACCAACCATCAAATATGCTTGTCCTTAATAACAGGTCCCACTGTGGAGTAAGGAGGAATTTAGCTGACTATGGGGCCTAACTTCAATTTTCTAGACCCTAGCTAACTGCTGCTCAGTAGGAAAATCTGCACAAAGTCTGTCAGTAGTGGTGCCCTTTAAACTCAACAGTGGAGCACCCAACCTGTGCATGAATGTATTTGTAA
>NW_017306411.1:2106396-2115147 GCF_000935625.1 Nanorana parkeri | reverse complement strand
CCTGAGACTGTGGGGCAAATTACAGTTTCTCCCTTCTTTGCACTGTCAAATCACTGGTGGAAGGGAAGGGCAAGATGCAGTGCTGTCATTATGCCTGAGCTGTACAGCGCCTGGCTGTTTAAAGGGGCTGCCAGCTAGGACTACATGTGTCTGTGTGTACAATTTGTAAGGGGCCCTTTAAAGTGCTTTCAGTTGTCTTCCTCAAGAGCATTACTGAAATACTGAGAGGTCAACCATATCAGTGGTTGTTGGTTGGCAGTAGAAGTGCCAAGTTGAAAATAAGCAGGTATTAAAGTTTCTCCACGTTTTTACTATTTGTGCTCCTGCAGTATGCACACTCATAAAGGTATATTGTGAGTAACTGATTTGTAGGACAGTTGCTTAATATGAGAGAGAGAGAGAGAGAAGGGGCACCTGTGATGTTAATGAATGATTCAATTTACAACTGATCTGTGATATTCAGAATCAAATGGTTTGTGTGTAAGTGCTGTAGTCAGATACATTAAAAACTACGAAATGAGCAAGTGTTTGCCTTACTTAGAGGCTATAGCCTGTAAATGCCTCTCTATGTTGCTGGAACTGCTGCAACATTCATGTGTTGTTCTGCTAATTCTGCACAGCTGAAATCAACTGTAAATGTTGACTGATATATTTACTTAATTATGCAGGGGCAGATTTGCAAGCTCATGAAGGCTTTATGCAATGCAAATGTTTCTGTATGTTGCATTTAAAAAAAATGTTTTTTCCCTTTTGAAATAACTTTAAGACTTAAATAGAAATCACTTTGTTAAAGAAGAACTCTGGGCAACACTTTTATTAACCCTTGACGTTGGGCTACACCCTTCACCCCCCCCCCCCCCCCCCCACCGCAAAGGTTAACTGCTCGTTTTTGTCTAGGTGAAAAAAACAAGTCATACTCACCAGAACCTCTGAGACGGCCCACTGCTTCTTCGGTCTCTGAAGCCTCTTTCCTCCTACGCTGCAGCATTGGAATGTATAGACCAGATGATTTACAGGACCTTATACCACTGCAGCAGAGGGAGAGAACGGCTGGAAGGATGGTCTAGGAGCATGCCGGTCCCGTTGTTTAGGCGAGTATAATTTTTGTTTTAGCACCTAGACCAAAAAAAAAGCACTTTACCCTTGCAGTGGGGCTAACCCTGCACAATGCAAGGGTTATGAAAGTTTTGCCTGGAGTTTTTCTTCAAATCCTTTTTTAAAAAATGTTCTCTATATATTTATTATGTTTCAAAAGGAAAAATCATTGTGCACTTTGAAATTTAATTGTGTAGAATAAGCCTGCCAAGTGAAGGCAGCGAGTTTGAACATTCTGTGGGAAAATTAATTTGACGCAAAAACAGTAAACTTTAGTCAAAGTACCGCAGCGCTGAATACTGAAAAATGGCCTGGATGGGAAGGGGGTTTAACACCGCAGATGTCAACTGGTTAAAGAGACTGTCCCTAGACCATTTATTTCAACAAGAAGCTTCTCACAATATTATATGTGCATTTAACATTTTTAGCCATGTTATTCACCTATAAAAGCCTTCCGTGTGTAGACATCCAAAAGCCCTGAGACTGTTGCTGGCTGCAGCCATCTTGGGTGTGTGACACACACACACGGCTGTGCTGGGGAATGGACAATTCCTGAAGTGGTCAATTTTTCTAGGAAATTCAGAGGCACATTGCAAGTCTAAAACTATGTAAAGAAAAAACACTGCAAGTAAGCATTTAAAATGCTTTGGGTGCTACGACTATCGGGTGCTCTATTAGAGATATTTTCCCTCACATACTCCCAAAATGACAACAGTTTCACCAGACAGTAAGTGAGGGAAAATCTGCAACAGGGACAAACAGCAATGCAAAAACTGAAATTATAGTCTTCCCCAACTCAACTAATAAAAAGCATTTTTATTGCTGTCGGTGTCCCTTTTGCATACTGCATGTACCCTCCCTTCCTGTCTAGTGAATCCATTGTCCCCAGATCAATAAATTAAGGGAAATCTCTAGCAGAGCTCCAGATAGCAAAACAGCTAGGCTGGGGTTTTAATCCTTTCTCACTCCATCAAAAAAAGTTTGGGCTGGACTTCAACTCTAAATATTGATAATTAAACATTGTTTAAATAATATGAGTTATCGATATGGTTAATGAAAATTTGCTCCTCCAGGCCAGAGTACCACTTACCAGTTTACTGCTGGCAGAATGTGCAGTGGTACTTCTGTACAGGAAACCCATGCTAAAAGAAAGTTTGAGTTCACTACCCATAGGTGACTACTTGTCATCTAGAGGGATCACTCTCTTAGCACTGCAGGGATTTATGGTGAAAAGGAAGTTGTGCCCAATAGAACTGTTGACTAAACTTGCTTTCACTTCAGCCAGCTAGGTTATTAGTAAATCAGGCAAAGGTATCCCCACTGAATCCACAGTGAATGATGGCCGACAAGCTACCTTTTCAGATGTAGTAAATCATGTCCTGTGAATGCAGTCTTTAGCAGATGGGAAATATAAAACTCATCACAAATCACATTGTGTGGCTTGCTAAAAGCTTTAAGTGCTATTAACAGGATATTTCAATTGATCACTTGTATGAATGCGCTGCAATAGTGCCTGAAATCATTGTTATACTAAGGGAACATATCTCTCTCTCTCATATATATATTATTGTATGTAGAAAGCTGGATAATTTTTAGCCAAGTGCAATGGCTATCGCTATGGACAGCTTACAAAGATGATCTTAATAACATAGTTATACATTAGAGTTGATATGAAGTTAAGTTTATTAACAATTTAAATCCATGCAGGAAATACAGCCTAAGTACCAAAGTTATAGTTAGTCAGGTTGAAAAAAAAAGACACATGTACATAGAGTTCAATAGAGATATATAAAAAAAGAAGCATAAAACAGGCAACAGAATATTGGAAATCAATCCAATAAAACCAGGTCTGCTGGAATTTTTCTTCGGGACCATACAGGCCATAAGATCTTCCATTTGTTAAAAGTCATGTATTCTGGAGAACCATTGCTTCAGGGAGGGCGGGGTAGTTTGTTTCCGCAAGGCTGGTATACATGCTTTGGCCACATAAGTTGTGCCGCCCCAATGGGGCATAGAAGTTTAATGTAGATAGAATTTATATAATGTGTTTTCCCTATACCTTTTCCTATGGACGTTTTTATATGTCTAGTTCACATGCTGTCATCTAGTGGCCTTTTGTGATATTGCAACTGTTTTTCTGTATTAATTTCCTCATGTGATGACAGTTGCTCTGTATGCAAGCCCCACCCTTCTTGTTGGTCAGTATTTCCTGTGTCATGGCAACAGCTAACAGGCCACATGTAACAGGGACACGTGTACTCTGCATAGTACCGTAGGAAAGGAATCATCTTTGGACCGCATAATACTGTAACCATTCATCACTGTTGTCCGGTTATCTTCACGTACAGAATAAAGCAACTTTTGTGGATGAACACAGTATTGCTGAGTTCAGCTATCTGACAATGATTGTCCTCAGTGATTGAATCTGCGTATACAGGCCAGGCATAGAGGTCTCACAAGGGATAAATTGCTATCACAACAATCGGAGTCAGAATATAAGTGATGGATTAGGAGAGAGCATCGGTATCTCTTAATGGAGAGAGGTGTAGAGTTCAGCAAGTAAGTCACAGGGTCATTACTCAGATCAATACCAGTCAGTATGTCACAATACCAGTCAGTATGTGACAAAGATTTCACAGAACTACAGAACCTTTCCAATAAGGGACAGTCACAGAAAATATGAAGTAAGGTGCCTTGTGGACACCGAACCTCCAACACATGTATGCACTCTTTGGGTAAAGTTGGTGTAAATGGGCATGTGTCATGTACCAACGTGATAACAGTTTGTAACCTGCTTCCTGAGTTTTTGTTAGAGATTGAAGTCTTATGAGCCAACTTCAAGATAGTTAGATTGGTCTTGAGAGAAGGTCTGACCAAGATCCTTCTCCCATTGGGAAAGGAATAGAGGACGTAAAACACCATCTGGGTCACCTAGTATGGCATAAGCTAATGAGAGAATGGCAAAATGGGGTCGGCTGAAGACATAGGCATTCAAAAAGGTGTCTGAACAGGGAATCCTGCCAAACGATCAAATTTAAATAATGAGCTAATTGTGTGAGATGCCAACAGTTATGGGTGGAATAAAAGGGTTGGCAGTTGATCCAGCGATGGGAAGAATCCTCCCTCAGTAAAGTGGCAAACTCGAAACAAGTTAGAGCGGATCAATTAAGTGAAAGGAAACATGCAATGACCCAGGAAAAAGTCAGGACTGCCCAACACAAGTGGCAGGGAGGAAGGGACTGAGGATAGACCGGCTAAGTTAAAAAGTCTGGACCATCGCGCAGATGGGACCAATAAATGGGTGAGCTTTAAGGAGGGAGGGGGGAGTTTATACATGGTAGCACACGAAGAGGTAAAGTAGTAAAATCCTGTTCCTGGCGTATCCAAGGATTTTGGTAAAAAGCAGAACACCAGCTTCGAACTCCAAATGGGAAGCTACATAAATCTAGACGGTCTGGGAATCCAATTCCCCCATTAATTTTTGAGAGTGAGTATAGTGTTGAATATCCTAGCTTTGCCAGGATTAAGGCCCAAATGGAGGCTAAGAAAGTAGAGTGCACAGCCACAAGAAATCTGGACAGAATAGCAAACGGAACCATTTGGAACAAATATGTAAGCCTGGAAAGTATGTTCATTTTATTAGTGTTGTTTCTGCCGAACCACGTGAAGGCGCCTTTATGTCAACGCTCCAGATCAGATTGCATGGTGCGGAGTAAAGGTTTGAAATTCAGCTCAAAGATTTTCAAAAAGGTCTGCAGGGATATTGATCCCTAAATAGCAAATGTGGGACGACAACCAATGAATAGAGAAATTATTCTGTAGCAGTCGCAAAGCGGCCCCGAGAGTTGAACATTCAAAGCTCAGATTTGGAGTTGATTTTATAATTGGGGAGTGATCCAAATTTGGAGAGTTCAGCTAGCAATGAGGGGAGTGAGAGATCGGAATGCAAGAGGTAAAAGAGGCAGACATCAACGTATGCCACAACTTTATGATGACCCGAGCGAATTAATAACCCATGAATGTTTAGAGAATTTCATATGTAGCACAAAAGGGGTTTCATTGTGACGGCGTATACGAGTGGAGAAGCAGGCATCCTTGTCTGATGCCTTTAGAAATAGTGAAGGTGTCAGAAAAAAATGCCATTTGCTTTAACAGTCACCATTGGCTAAGAATAAATCGCACGGTTTAAACTCTGCAAATGTGGGCCCAAACTGACATCATAAAGGGCCTCATGAAAACATTTCCAATCTACTCTGTCGAACGCTTTTTCAGCATTAGTTGACAAGAACACAACGAAAAAAACAATCTACTGCGCTCTTGGGCAATTTGTGGATATGGATGTGATGTGGCATGCAGCCCTAGAGAACAGGAGGAGGAAGCGCCTGTGGTAAATACAACTAAAAAACATAAGAGGGCGCAATGACCTGGGTGTGTATGTATAATCATAATAATAATGATAGTAATGACACTTACATTGGAAGACTGGAGGAAACCTCTGATGGGGATTGTGGTGCTCGAGGGAGGAGCCTTCAGCGGGTGAGCCGCAAAGGAGAGCCCGTCCAAACGAGCGGGTAGCTGAAACCGGAGGGAGAAAGATTGCCGGAGGTCCGTCCATGTCCCTGCTGTGTCTGCGGGGGTAGGGTTGAATGGTACTCGGCGAGTCCCATTCAACCCTACCCCAGCAGAGTCCCATTCAAGTCCCTACCCCCGCAGACACAGCAGGGACACGGACGGACCTCCGGCGAGTCCCATTCAACCCTACCCTCTTCAGTAGAACTGAAGGGGTCCTGGGGCCGAAGGATCGGCCGAAGTTACGGCTAGATCCTTCGGCTGCTTCGTGAATAGACCCCTACGGGTTTAAGAACCTGGTGGATAGGGTTGGATTAGAAGACTAAGGGAACCGAAGGGTCATTTTTCCAACATAATTATAATTATAACACCTTTTTATTTTTTTTTATTTTTTTTTTCTGGGTAACGTCTATGTAGGGAACATGTTTTTGATTTTTGCATTAAATGTTGTCACTTTTGATCAGGCCCTCTATGTTATGTTAATGTAAAGTGGGTGTTTTTGTATATGTCTGAAGTGATAGTTGAGATTATTACATGCTATTTAGCCTTTTGAATACAACTAATATAGTCTTGATATATGCATGTCATTATAATGTTAGCAAAATGCATCACTGTCAGTGACTTCCATGGCAATGAGGCCTTTTACACTAAACATAGTATAGTCCTGACTACCAACCTGTACAAACCTAATGTTTGTCAGGCTTCAGCAAAACACCATGACCAACCTTGTGCTCCAGCAGATAGAGACTGTCTGCTCCTCAGGCTACATAGCTCTGTCTGTTTGCCTCACCTGCACTAAATTGCCACTGAGGCAAAGTGTAAAACCTGGGGCTTACTATAGGTTCCGGAAGGTGTAAGAGAGGAATCTGGGTGACACATAAACCCCAGACAGGACCTCTCCTTGCTCTCTACATGATGACCTGCTACAGGTGTTTATTGAGGCAATTTGAAAACATTGCCTTAACCAATTCCAAAAAGTTCAATTTGTGTGGAATATACATTAATATATCTGTACCTAGTTTATATGGGGCAATTCAGTAGTACATTTCTAAGCATGCAAATCCAAGCTCCTATAGTGGATAACTAAACCTATAATTACTCCAACTAGCTGCGGTGTTAATGCTGTGATAAGTGTTTGTATTTCAACTCACACGTGCTGTGCTGTGCTGTGAAAATGCAACTCCCTTAACTAAATCAGCCTAATAAATAACTACATAATTTGACAACTAAAAGAGTGAACATTTACTATAGAAAAAAAACTTTTTAGCTGAAAAAAATATAGTTCACATCAGTTCAGAACAAGTGATCTTCAACTGTGCCATCACTGGTTCTGGACTGATGTGAATTGTAGTTTTTTTCAGCAAATAAGTTTTTTCACTAGGGACTGCTTGCTGACTTGGAAATCACAAAGTTTAGTGATTTCCACAAGATCACAAAAATGAACAATAAACATTTGTGTTGCATTAAGGATGCTACTTTCTGGTGTCAGGGGATCCCTCACGCTCACCACCTAGCTGCCGGGGTAGCTGAACTGTTGGAGTCCGTGAAGAATTGCCGGAGGTTTGAATTGCAAATCATGAGTGTTTTAATTGACTGTCATGCATATGGCATTTAATACATGAAACACTGACATTATATTAGGTCTGAATACATAGCAGGCGCCAGGGAGGGGACAGGCTCCACGGTTGCCTGAAAAGGCTGATCAGCTCCCGCAGAGCTGCCTTCAACACCTGGGTCTCTCTGATCTGAATCAGATTCCAAGTCCTGAAGGGGGACACGTTGCAGAGCTTCAAGGAATCATGGACAAAGATGTTAGACATTGCACTAATGTGAAATACATTTATCTAATGATTAACATCTATGTAAACACTGTGAGGATATCCAAAGGCACAGTGACAGCATGACTAGGATTATACAGAGTGGTGCAAAACAAGTTAACAGAAAATTCACAACACTAACCTTTGGTCTTTTTCATGTTAACAGATTTGGACTCATCATGCCACAATATACTGTGAACAATGCATTTGGAATGTGGAACATTGTTTCAGAAGCTAGGGGACAGGACGGAATTAGGTTTGACCTTTGCATAAACCTCTAATATGGCCCCCTTAATAAGTATTTGCATGGAATATGTCCTTTGCAATGAAGGAAGACATGGAGAACATGTCATCATGCAATAAAGAGCCATAACTATTCTAGTATAGTGTATAAATGACAAGAGCATTTTATGCACGTGACTGCATATGTATAAGTAGGTATAGTAGTATAGTATAAGTAGGTATAGTAGTAATATATTGCCATTACATCCCAATATTTGAGGCTTACAGTATTTAGATGTGATATACAGTTACATGCACTTAGGCCATTAATGGCTCCTTTTGGCATCCAGTTGCATGTACATGTACTGTATATTGGAGCTTGGCTAATATACATAGTACATGGTAGGCCTCACATATATTATTTTGAAAAAATTGCACTTAATGCATTGTATACTGTCATCTGTCAATACCTACACATTAACTATTACAGTTAGGTAACCTATCTTTAGCATAAATACATAATGCTATTAAAAGAAAAAAGATTAATCTTAACTCTTTTTCACGACCTCCACGGTCCTAGCGTTCGCCCCCATGGCATTGACTGCAACTGTCACCTGCCTCCATAGCTGGTTCTTCCACGACTGATTAGTCCTCTTGGACTCAGCTCCACAAAGATGGCTGTAGTAGAGAATTACTTTCTCTACCAGCACCTCATTCTCTTCTATGGTGAAGGGGATTTTTCTGGCTTCTGTACTTATCTTAAATGGATTTCAACTTTCATAGATTTTGGATTTTTCTGCAGTTTTCACAGTATTCCACACTTTGGCTAACTAGAGACACTTATTGTTACCACACATCATCATCTCAGGGGCTCATCTTCTGCACCCCCTGAGGCTCACATTGTCCTCCTTGTCAACCTTTTGCAAGATCTTTACCTGAGGGCTTTGAAGACTCAGGATAGTCTAAAGATTCTTGTGCAACAGGGATGATCATACTCCATCCTCAGCCTGTTGCATATATATACTGCTCAAGGGTATATGTATATATA
>NW_017306411.1:2103447-2104993 GCF_000935625.1 Nanorana parkeri | reverse complement strand
GGGAAGCACGGCGGGGGTGTCCGGCGGGGGGGGCGGCCCCTTCTTCGGGACGCAGAAGCGATCTGGCGACAGGTAAGTCGCCAGGATCGCTTCTGTTGTAAAGCCGACAGTCGGCTCTACAAGTTTAAACAGAGTCCCGGTGGCAAAAGTCGCCGGGGGTCTGTTTAAACAGCCCCGATGCTGGCGACGTACACTGTACGTCGTCAGTCACGAAGGGGTTAAAAGACAGGAAGTGGTAGATAGCAGGAGAGGAGTAGTGTGGAGGATGCTGTAGATTGTGGATTTGTGTAATGCTGTGAAAGGGCATGTCAGTATCCTTGCTGGAACCCTGTGGACTGGGAAAGTTACGCCAAATGTTTGGGACTATTTAACTGTGATTGCAGCTCTGAAACCTTCAATTCAGTCAGACTGTTATTCCTTTGTTATGCTGAAGAATCGCTGTTTTAGTTTTCCAGCTAGTCGGTGAAGTCTATTTCCTATATATAGGAAATAGACTTTTGCCTCAACAAAGAGAAGTTTACAGGGTGTTAATGATCAAAGTAACTTGGAATAAACAACTGCTACATTGGCTATTCCTCTTTAGTTCCCAGCATTTAAAGGTGCTTCACTTGTTTGAGCTGCTACTCAGGAGCTGTGGAGGTTGTTGCCAGGGTTAAGTGAGCTGAGTGTCAAAAATATTAGAAAGAAAACATGTAATTAAGGACATCAGGTCACTAGGTGAGGAAAGGCAGAGTACGTGCTCAGGCCAGATACATAAGCTAAGCAACAAATTTTAATTTTAAAATCACAAAGATTGCACCCACAAGCTAACAAACAGTATGATGGGTAATTTAAGATTAGACTAAGTTCCATCTAAAAAAGGATCTCAACCAATCAGAATGTGTGCTGATTCCTGTTGATGATGTGCTCACCTATGTCCCTCCAGGTGGACGGGGTACCTGAGAGCATTTGGAAAATACTGGTGAACATGTCTGGTAACAGGAGCACAGGAAAACCAAGCAGAGTTACCTAAGGAGCAGCATAATCTAGGTGGAGAACCAGGAAACACACCACAGTATATCAGCTTAGAGAAGGCAGATAAAAATTGGTAGAGCTATGCACTAGGGATGGGCTCGATGTTGGAGTTGAGCAAACAGTTCAACTTGAAAATTGGCAGTTTGTGTGTTCGGCGAATAAGGCGCACCACACAGTGCCTTGTGAAGCCCTGAGTGGATAAAGCAATGCACCTGACCACAGGTCAGGTGCAAGACCTTACCCAATCAAAGCACAGAGTACTGTGAGAGCCATGATTGGGTAAAGTCATGGCTCACACAGCTAGGTCCTGTCAGGTGCCGGACAAATGTACAGTTGGGCAGAACTAGCAAGCTATCACCGCTAGCTCTGCCCAAATTTTTTATATTTTGCCGGCATCTGTCAGAATGCCCCAGGGCTTGTGGGGAAGAGGCCCTTGTCCCCATTGGCTCGGGGACAAGGTGCTTTTCCAGGGACGACCCTGGAAAAGCACCCTTCCAGTGCCGAGGGCATGTGGCCTGGTATGACAGAGGGG